>NW_014577503.1:110801-118035 GCF_000485595.1 Priapulus caudatus
TCGCGAGACATGGTCTGACGGAGCCGATTGAAAACTTTTTGTTTCAGCGGTGCGGTGACTAGTCATTTTGTGGCTTTATTGTAAGGACCGCATGAAATGTACTTTCTGGCTGACATGGCGAAGAGTAAGTGTCGGAATAACCTTTTGACCTCAAGAGGGTTAAACATGGATTTGTTTACTGTTAGAAATAATGTTGACTGTTGGGTTTGGCTAGTAGAATCTATACATGCCTGGTAGGGCTGTCATTGGTATCAAAATTATTTCGATTCGATTATTGATGATATTTTTTTACGATATTCGATCCGATTCGAATCCGATTCGATTTAATAATTGTAATAAAACATGAGCGCGTGAAAGTACAGTAAACTCATGTAATTGGTTCTACTATGATAACTATGCATTTTATACATCGCTGTGCTTAAATACAACATGGGCGAAGTATATATTTATCTGAATCAACGAGATTGACGCTGGCGTCGCGGCGATGGCGAAGCAGCAGACATGCTTTTACGTAGACAGATTTTATATAGAGGATCCAGTGAGACAGGATACGCACTCAAGAGACAATAGAACACCACAGTTATTGATTGTCTCGTATGCATGCGCCCTGGGACTACTTCCGATAATGGCGGCGCGGCGCTCAGTCAAAAATGCTACCGATGCTCCGCTGGCTACATTTTAGCAAAAAAAAAAAAAAAAACAAAAAAAAATCGGATCGCTATTTTTCGATTTAATTTCGATATCGATATTCGGACGCAATCCTCGCGATTATCGATGAGGTGGGCATCGATGACAGTCCCTAATGCTAGATGTATGAGGCT
The DNA here is from genome assembly GCF_000485595.1 of Priapulus caudatus. Taxonomy (NCBI): domain Eukaryota; kingdom Metazoa; phylum Priapulida; class Priapulimorpha; order Priapulimorphida; family Priapulidae; genus Priapulus; species Priapulus caudatus. The sequence goes on from NW_014577503.1 coordinate 111,623, forward strand.
ACAATGTCACAGTGAATTTTCAAAAGCTCAATTTGTTGAAGAAGGTTAATGCTCCTAAATCATATAATTTCTATGGCATTCTGTACTGTCAGTGTGTTACATGTAACGTATGCCACTGCAGTGGCCACTGGCCAGTGCATGTGGTGGTGATAGTACTGCGTAGTTTTTGCCTGCGTTAATTAGTTTACAGGGTGCAGCTCTCTATTTCAGCCTGTAGGCTTGCGTAGGTAAATAGATGAGAGCTTACCTATTCTGTCTTGCAAATAGTTGTTGCTACTACGTTACGATGGGAGCTTCCATCTTTAATCTTAAGCACTTAAACATACGCGCGCATGCTCGTGGCAACTTTCATAACGATCCCAACGAACATTTCTTTGAGAAGGTTCCTGATACCATCCCTGTGCCTTCCACTGTTTCGGCATGTATGTGAACACATTTGGTACTAACAGGGTTTACTAGAATCCCACCACTCCACCACAGAGTCACCGCAGTAGACGTTAGATGAGCGCTGTCGCTCCGCAGCACTTGTTGATAATAAACTGACACTTAAAAAATTAAAAACAAACTGCGTGCTGTGTCCCAACATGAATATATTTTGTATACAAACTCGTATCAGCTGTTCAACTTTCTACTGTGCCGTTAAGTGAAATGCTGAATGTTGACTAGTTGGACCTTCATTTACGTTATTTACCATTTTAAATTCATATTAGAATTTGTTTAATGTATTTCTTTATGTTTTCTGGGCAAGTGACTGCATCCGGGCAACCAGTTTTGTAACCCACAAATATTTTTTTTGTAGCACCCTGATCCTGAAGGGAGTATTCGACTCCGGACTCGCGTTAATTTCGCACCTTGCTACTAGCTCTAAACAATATCTATCCCCGCTTACTTCTCTAGAGTGTGGAAGCGCCATGGTCAGCAATTTGCTGCATACATCAAGAGTTAGTGATGTCCTGATGAGCGATTATAATCGAAAGTCAGTCGTTTGCAGCAACCGACTGAGTGTTCGATTATGAAACTAAATAATCGATTATCAACAAAAATAAAAATACAATCAGTACTCAGTACTATTTCAGTTACTTTACAGCTTGGATACAGTAAATCTAACCTACACCAAACAAAAGCATGTATAATACTGTTACATAGCTTTTATAATATTGTGTTATAACAAAATACTGTATAATATGCTATATATATATATATATATATATATATATATATGTTATATTAGGTGGCAGCACGGCATACAACCAATAGTGGTTTTCAGCAGGTAATGTTAGCTGATATCTTATGGCACACGAAATACCCTGTACCAATTAAAATTCGGTAGTTTTCGCAGTCATATAACAACGCGCAAAAATGATCGGATTCCAGACAAATATGCCTGCAGAGGATGTAACGCGATAACAGCTCGGCGTCATTCTTTTACTTCATATAGTTTTCAGCCGATTAAAGAAAAATTAAAACACAATATCATTTTCATCCCGGTGCTATGCTCGGTGAGATGGAATATGAGTTTACGACGGCGTCGCGGTTCAATAAACCAACACAGCTTCCGAGAAGTGGGAACTGCAGCACAAAGTCTCAACTGCAATAAACAACCGCGCATCCTAAAGGTTTGTGGTTGTCAACACTGCAGTTTTTCTAAGGATGCCGAGCCTACTGCATTTTTGTGGACCGCATTCTCCAAACGATAAGGCCGAACACCCGCCTTTGCAGTGCACAAGGCGAGACACTGAAGCTATGCATTTTAAGCGTGATATTTATTGATTTTCCATGACTCTAATCCCCACACTCCGTCTTTGATGATCACATTAGTGATCTCTGGCGCTAGTCTGGCAGCGGACTGGTCATATATAAAAGCATCACCATCAAGCGTTTGCCATGGCGGTACAAAATCTTTAGTGATGATGCAAAGGATACTTCATATATAGTAAACAATTATCCTTTTGTTTGTTTTAGAAAATCCAGCTAAATAATTGTTAATGATCTTACTTTGTTTTTACACGGTCTGCCTCGAGTGACTCGAAACACTATTTTTATCAGCAACCACATTCTATGGCGGTTCTTGAACCTAAACGTGAACAAGGGTAACGGCCGAATGTTTCATCACACCTTGGGATAACGCGTGCAGTCATTATAACAGAACTATTGCTTAATTAGAATTTTTTCTGTGCAGTGGTTTAAATATAGGCGTTTCTCGCATACCGTATTAGCACAATTATGCCACTGACTTCCTAACCCGCTTCTTTATCTTTCTAGTATAAAAAGGTGTATGCAATTCACACTAATCTGCATGAATTTTAATGATAACGCGAAAGTCTGACGTCAATACCAGAAAAGAATAGCATAATGCTAGCCGAAATCGCAACCAGGATTTCTCAAGTTCCAAGTTCCAATCTTCACATGATTTGCATTATTTTCACGTGTGTCTACGTTATACAACAAATCCTTTGGAAATGCAGAAATAACATTTTATTCACAATTGTTGAAGGTATGGGCTTACAACAAGGATGCATCAGAAATCACACATGCGCTTTCGCTGTACTACGGGAACGGTGGCGCAAAAACTAGCTTTGGGTGGCACATAATCTAGCTGCACTTGAAAGAAAAATAAATTCCCCAAAATAGTTATTGAATGCTGCATATTTTTGTTTCAAACGTTGGCGTTGACTACTTTTATAAAAAAAAATTGAACGTTTAACTGAAGCTGATATACAGTAACAGACGTTCTTAATTATTAGGGCACATGACCGACATTATTACTACTATTTGCTGGAATATAATTGCTACTATTTGCTGGAACATATGCTATTTGCATGTTAAAATTATGTTGTTAGAATTACAAGACACCGTATCATTCGGATTTTCCGAAGAAATTAATATACATCCCGATGTAAGATATAAATTAAAATGACTCATTACAATATTATTCAATTAATAAATTATCATACAATGGAGGAAAATTAACTCAATAAGAACAAGCGTTGTTGTAGCATCTCATTTATTATATAAAACGATAATTAAAAAATCACATGTTAGTTCAGACTTTGTTATATTTAAAGTTGAAGTTATATATATACACTGGTGGATGCTACGATAGCACCGTGACCGATATATTCAGTTTGAAAACAACGCCGTTCCAAACCCGTGTAGTCATACACAAGGAAAATGCCACAGAATTAAACGACTGAAACCTATATATCCTCAAAAACAGAATTTCAACTTGCACGTGTGAACATGAATCTCGTTATTTTGAATAAGTGTTAGAACCTTTGAAAAGAAAACACACGTATCATGTAATAAAATAAATAACGAACATAAATACTATAGCATGGTATTTTTAATTTCATGTAAAAAAAAAAAGTATATATGTTGACAACACCACACGAAACCATTAGTTTGCACGATACGAAGCATGTTTACGAGTATAAATGCCTAATAATGCAGTAGTGACTAGACTTCAGTAGGAAACGTTGAAATTTCATAATAAGCATTGGACCCCCAGACATCATCTGCAAAACTACAGACGGAGAAAAACTGCACTACGTTACTGCAACAACTTAATGCAAGCAAATTATTACATTTTTTATTCAAAGACAAATATCTGGAAGTCAAAAAACTATGCACACATGTAATTTAAGTGACGAAACAGCAGATAAAACGTGTGTAGTGTTTTTTATGAGATAACTAACTGTAGAACATGCACGAGCATCGGATCCCCGAGCCGATTTTTCTTCTGTGCTTGGTAGAAATTCTCGTAAAGAAGTCACTATTAGTATTATAACCAAGTTTGTTAGCAGTTCAATTTGAGAGCTACTTTGAGATACTTTGAAATATACATAGATCTTTCGGTCTATAGTCAAATGTACAAATATAGAGAAAAAGATACTGAATCTCTGAACGTTTGATGTGTTCTATTCGCCAATCTTGTGGACTCAGGAACGTTTTTGAGTCTGTCACGTAATTCACGTGAGATCAATAAATAACCATTAATTAGTTAACCAATCCTTAAATTGTTGGCTTACAATTAGTAAGTTACATGGTGTTGTGACGAAAAGGCTGCAGTGTCACTCGTTCTAAGAGACACACAGGATGACCAATTGCCGCGCAGCGAAAATGATGATGTTCATCATTTTATTCAACCAATTATAACTAAAACAGTCTAACCAGCAATGTAGAAGTAGCTGTATACACTAATCTACACGCACGCATGGTCCAGCGCACACTTTCGGAGATGTGCGTCATATCTCCCTCAGCATGCGCCATTCACGTAATTGAATTCACATTTGGCTGGACTGAATCGTCTCAGATTGCAGAGATTAAATGCCGAAAACTGTGTTAACCCTTCCCATTAAAAATCCCAACACATGCTCTGTGGTCTGTAGCCACCCAGCATGCACGCAAGGTTTGAGGCATGAGTGGCATAAACATGTGTGCAGCAATAGTGGTTGTATATATATATACCGACTCTCTGTCTTAGGGAATCGAAGAATTCATATAAAAACAAACCATGAATACCGTGATGTTCATTTTTTTATCATTATTGAGGGAAGACGAATAAGTATGTTTCTTTCTCTACTGCTACTAAATAGAAACTTTCTAAAAGGTTCTTAGTGTTATTACTTCAACTGCCATCTCTACTACTAACGGCAACATCGTCGTCTCGGTCTCACTTTCCTTCTTACAATCTCTCTTCCTCTTTCTGTTTCCTTCTCATCTTTCTTCTTCCTTCATCGACCTTCCCCTTTTATCCCCTCCCACTCTCGCTCTTCATTGCACGTGCTCTCTGTGTTAATTCCTACACAATCCTCCACAATCCACTATCTTCTACAATCATCCTCTTACTTTCTCCCATTCCCCCTCACTCACTCTCTTTATGTTTCCTTCCTCACACACGCACGGACGCACGCACATACACGCACACACGCACAGACACGCTCGCGCCTACATCACTCCTATCCACAGGAAGGAAGAAACATTTGGTGTTAATTTACTCTCTCATCCTCTCTTATCTCTCCCCCCTACCTCCAGCGAGCGGCGAGTCAGCAGCCGCCACCAGCGAGCGGCGAGCCAGTCAGCAGCAGCCAGCAGCAAGCCAGCTCGTAACACATACATGTTACATGCTGGCGGAGGTATGCACTCTCCGTGCGTGCCCTCTGTCTAGTTGTACATGTATTTCTTTTGACATCTCAACCATAAAAAAACAAACATGTGCAACAACTAAACTCTCCATATAACGCCTTACACATATAATAACACTACTGGTAACACATGCATCACAGTCAATAAGTCCGCGCGTAGCGCGGGTTCCAGCTAGTAGTTATAAACATTCGTGCACCCCCCCCCCCTCCAAGTACATCAATCAATGCCGCCCCGGCCAGGGAGGTAGGCACCGCCGCGTTGTAACGGTAACAGTGGGTGTCGCGGGCTGCTTTTTTTCAGCGACCTTTGAAAACGTTTGGCGTGAGAACGTGGTGCGATGGCGCCCCGGCTCAAAGGATGTTAGGAACTAGAATTTTTCAGTTATCCGATCGGGCAACTAGGCAAGAGAATAACTTGTCCGACATAGACTTTCACTTGTCCCGGGCAAGCGGACAACCGTTAGTGTCGAGGGCTGCTGTGTAACCGTAGATAAGGGAATACGATGAAGCCCTTGGTGAGCGGTATGAGAGGTACAAACATATGAAATGTGCGATGTCTTACAAAACAGAAAATGAAATCGGACGGGATAAGACATATTCAGTTACATTGTGTTTTCTTAACTTCCTTTGCTACTACTCTTTCACTATTCATTGCAACGTTCATTGCAACTATTCATTGCAACGTTCATTGCAGCCATTGATTGCAACGTCCAATGCAACTATTCAGTGCAACGTTAACACACGCACGTTCCTATGGCTTAAGGGGTCGTTGTCGTATCAGGTACTACAGATATCAGGGTTCATAGTAGTAAGACACATGTTGAAATAAGGACTTATAAGACCCTTTCTGGAGGCCAAAATAAGTCTTTTTTACGCAATTTCTGATAGATCACCGACTATTAAAGTACACTAATAATATTTATATAAATATATACACAATTGCACAGCAGATTTAATTATTCCGTATTACAACGGTATTATATATACAACAATTCTTACTCTAAGTCGAGAACTTTGGCAAAAAATAAGGACTATTAAGTACTTTTCTAAGATTTCACCAAAAATAAGTACTAATAAGGGCCCTTATTTTATTTTTGGCAAAATAAGTACTTATAAGACTTTGGAAGACCCGCTACGAACCCTGGATATGTACCCGAGGTACATATATGTATACACAAAGTGTACCAGACTTGTATTACAGAAGTGTACCCTAACCCTAACACTAACCCTAACCCTAACCCTAAACATACCTCATATAAAAATATAAAT
>NW_014577503.1:119836-125667 GCF_000485595.1 Priapulus caudatus
CACACACACACACACACACACACACACACACACACACATACACACATGCACACATGCACACATGGCACACATGCACACATATGCACACATACACACACGCAGGCACACACACGCAGGCACACACACGCACGCACACACGCACGCGCGCACGCACGCACGCACGCACGCACGCGCGCACGCACACACACATCGTGTGAGCACACACACACACACACATCGTGTGAGCACACACACACACATCGTGTGAGCACACACACACACATCGTGTGAGCACACACACATCGTGTGAGCACACACACATCGTGTGAGCACACACACACACATCGTGTGAGCACACACACACACACATCGTGTGAGCACACACACGCGTGGGTACGCGGGCGCGCATACATCTCTGCTACCTATATACCTATACTATATACTACCTATACTATACCTATACTACAGCGAATGACGAAAGATAGATTTGGTGCTTATTACTGATTCTGCAACTGTGATTCTACAGCTTTTAACAGTTATCATGTAACCTGTGATGTGTAAACTGTGTAAACTAAAATTAGGAAATAACTGAATAATAATAATAGATTCACTCAAATCACAACAAATTCACTTCAATGGAATCTATTATTATTCACTCCTGCTAAAGTTATGTAACATAAGATGTAAGATGTGGTTTGGTTCGCGAATGAGTGCGACCGAACGAATACCAGGATGTACTAGTCCTTACTATTTACTGGCAAGAGAATAAAGGTTTTCCAAATACAGAAACTGTAGGAATGTGACCGTACACACGCTTGCTACACGAACACATTTTAATGCACCATGCACGTGGGTGTACATGTAAGTACATGTGCAATAAACTGATTACAGAAGTCCATGTGGATGAAACAGGTTGTTTTGAGGACGACCATGCACCATACACGGTAAACGATGATGAAAGAGCTGCGCAGCACATCTGCCTGCGATCAACTTTCGGTAACTTAAATCACAAAGCCATCCGTTTATTCCATCTAGGCGGCATTATTGTGCATGACAAGAACGCTTTGTATAAACAAGGAGCCGCCGGTTCTTCGAGCCATGCGCCCAGGCCAGTACTCCCACACACGTGGGGGGGGCATTTCGTGAAAATCTAAGACGAAGCCTGCCCTGTAGTACAGAGTATAGATCATAGTCCACAACAAACTACTCGCCATCCTCTCAAGTGCCGCCGAAATCAAAACAAGTCCCGAGACCTGGAAGGAAAGCTTCCATTCATCGCTAAACAACTCTGGTTCAGAGAAAGAAATGGCCAGCACTTTACCCGCTGCAACTTACGCGGAAAACCAGCCACACATGTGCCCACTGCCAAATGGGAAAGACCGCTGAGAAGAACAAATAAGCGTGGTTGGTCATCCACGTGGTTTTTATTCGAGATGAATTGAGAATCACGTCCATCCAGTTTTCGTAGAAAATGTTATCTTTATGGAAAACTGTGGGCTAGTCGCTATCGCTTGCCCCATGTGCAGCTTTCGTGGGCATGTATACGTAGTGAGCTTGTTAGCCAAAGTTACTACTACAACTCCGAATAGAACAAGACACTGACTGAGCATGATTGACTGCACCCAGTGTGTGGGATTCATAGGGTCAAATAAACGCTGGCTCTAATTACACGCGTGGGGAACGGGTGGATTGAGGAAAAATGTACTGTAGAATTCGATTCGAAATGATATTTGAGGCTTGCTGCGTTATGGAATATATATAGGCATGTTAGTTTAATAGAGTCTTTAATTTAGTCCTAATTTAGATAATTTTGTCTGTTTAGAGTGTAACTGGTACACGTAGAGCAGTGTAAAACTATATAAGCTCGCACTAACGTCTTTTTTCCAACTAGCTATACCCCACTTATCAATTGCAGCCTAGTGATTTTTAGCACGTTGCTCTCCTCTACCTATACTACCTGACCGTCCCCTTCCTGTATCTCCTCTGTCACCTACAGTTTCCCTCTTCTTCTGACATCTTTTGTCTTTCCCGTCTATCTATATTTCCCCCTCATCTACCTATTCGAACTTCTCCCTATGTTCTCGCTTAGCATTTTTTCCACCTCCCCTGCCGAGCTACCTTCTCCCACTCTTATTAATAACTTCTCCTGTTCATCTAATTCCTCTTCCCTATCCCTTCCATCTTTCCTTCTTAACTCCATGTACCATCTCTCCTAACTTTCCTTTTCCTTTATACCATTTATTCTCGAATATTTTATCCTGCTCCACAGTTTCCCTTTATCTTCTCCCACACGTTTGTCTCTTTCACCTTCTGCTCTCCATAGTATACCTTCTGCCACCCATGTACCTTCTCCCACAACTCTGGCTACTCACTCCAGCTCATTCACTTTATCCCTTTCCTCTTCCTTCCCCTTCTTCCTCTCAACTTATACCCTTGTAACTCAAGCGCCAGTGCTTAATAGTTTCAGAATTAGTAGTATGGTTGTCTCATGCAAGTGGCATGGCAAAACGGTTTCGTATAGTCTTTTGACATTAGCATGTTATGTCTGGCTGAACCGATGCGGTCGTGAGGGTTTAGTGACCTTCTATTTAAGTATGCTCGTGGATTTTGCAGTTCTGACGAATTAGGGAACTGCTTGTGGCATTAACCAACCTAATGCTTTATGTACCGGATTTTCACAAGAAATATAATCTCAGAACATACTGGATTACATCACTAGGAGTACGATAGTATGTTTTGTGTGGAAGGCAAAGTGTAAACAAGATTAAGTGGCTCTAACTATTGCATATTATAGCTGCCAGGGTCTATGCATGTCTCCCTGGGTACTGTCGGAACGTACCCTGGGTACGGTCCGGTATACTGGAACGTACCCTGGTACTATCTAAAGCCCGACACACATTGCCGAACATTTTGCTCAAAAACATTATCGTAGCAATGTAACGTTCCATGAAATGTTTGGCAATGTGCGGTGAAAAAAGTTGCCGAACATTTGTTCCGAACAATGTTGCTGAAGATCGGAAATGTTTGATATCTCGAACATTGTTCGTCGAATGTTCATCAATGTGCGCTGAATGGCGAACAATTCTAGGAACATTTGTAAAGTAGTAACCAATAGCAGCACGATATGTGGTCACATGATTTTTGTGCCCAATCATGCGCCGATCACGTGACTCTTTACAACACAGCTACTAGACGGCACCACGAGGTTGTTCGCTCCAAAATGTTCGGCAATGTGCGCTCAGCAATTGTTTACCCGCACATTGCCAGACAAAAACATTTGTTCAGGAAAATGTTCGGCAATGTGCGCCAGGCTTAATATGCCGGTTAATTAGGTTAATAGACCGTACCACGCCTACTCCACTAACGAGTCTAGGGAGTCGCCTACGCCTACGCCTACTCCCTAACCCTAACCATATGAGATAGTTATCAGGGTATACGTTCCGGTATACCGGACCGTACCCAGGGTACGTTCCGGCAGTACCCAGGGTACGTTCCGGCAGTACCCAGACCTGATTGTACCCAATGTTGGTTAAGTAAACAATATCTTTAGGAGTAGTGTTGATACGTGGGACAGGCGCTCCCAAGGTACGTAGTCGCTGCCAAGCGCACCGGACCGGGTGTCACCAACAGCTGCCGTATAACTAAACTAGAGTCGTAGGTCCGTATTAACGATTAGGCGCAGCGAAAATGGCGCAGCGACGGTCGACCACCTATTCTTCACGATACTCTCCCTCCTTCTCCTCTTCACCCGAATAACGTCACGTTAAACAATCTCCTTCTCTCCTCACTCGTCCACTGTGCGACGTCACGCGAGTCGTGGTTACAGTATGATGCATATAGATTTAGAGCGCGTATACTTAGATTTAACGGTTTAATTTTCAGCCTAACGTTTTATACGTTGCATTGCGCCGAGAAATCCTAGTGCATCACTGCCGGTTGCGTGAATCACGTCCGACCTGAGGTCCTTTGTATGCCTCGTGACTAGGCGGTTAGACTTAGTCAGCTAAAGCATTATACGATTGGTTTCATTGCACTCATCAGTTGCACGCAAATGATTTCTGGGATTCAGTCGCTATATTCCGCAATTCACAGCTGAATAGCGCCTAAATTGGCAAGCGCATAATAGCGTGTTGTGAAATGTGTCAATAAATCAAACGGCGAGGGATGGGTTCTGTGAAGCCGACGAATGGCGCACGAAAATGTTTGCCAGCTTACTGTATGGAATTTAAGAGAGCGACTTACCACCTAACTGGCAGGCCATTTTCGAACGGTCCAGAGCCGCATCAGCTGATCACTGGACGACAAAGAAAAGAAAAATCTCCGAACCGATGGCCAATGCCAACCCGGCCAAGATATATAGTCAGTGAAAACTAGGCATGTCTATTGATTAAGTCTCGGATCTGCATTTCGTCAACCTAATTAGTTATAGCAAGTCAGCCCAACGTTTAATGAGGTAACAAGTGAAATCTATGTAGCTGTATAAAACTGAAAAAATCTCAAAAAAAATAGAACTCAATCAACAATGTCCGGCCATCCCGTGTCCTCGGGCATCTGCCAAGTCAGCATCCAGACTTTTGATAAATATCATTTCCACCTCTATTAAAAATTAACTCAGGGGAGCATGCTTAACTCCTCGAGAACTTACCGTTAGCTCGACCAATTCGGACTCCCTGTTAAAATAAAAAAAAACTCTCTCTGCTGCATTTCTATAAAAAACAACACAGACTTAAAATTCCTCAAGGGCATTCATTTGACATTTGTTCCTTTACGCCAGTTATAGAAGGTTGCCAGAATTACCGACTGACCTTCGGAAGTTATTGTCTTCTACTCCGTGATTAGATTAGGGCTCTGAACCATATAGGATGTTCAGGAATGTAGAAGAGAAGGATAGCCTTCCTTTTTTTTTTTAAACTCCGAAAATAAAAAAAAGAAAAGATAAACATGGATGAGAATTCAAAATCACCGAAATTCATAAAAAACGTGCTGCGCAACCATATTATAAAATCATACCAAAAAGAATAGAACAATTAATTACGCGCCTGCAAGCAAATATTCAAGGTAAAAAAAAAAATAGATTATATCAAGAAAAGGACGACAGCAAAACACATCACTAGGAAACACCTAAAAAACACTACAAAAATTAAAATGAAGGAATCCACATATGAAACGAACACAATTTGAACGACCAGATCAACAAACGCACGCAATCTTCAACTAAGACATCACAACAACAAGATGAAAAAAGAAACAACGAACAAACTAAAGACATATTCGCTATAATTGAACAACCTGCCGCAAAATTGCCTCCTCGCGATTTTGGTAGATGTGCCAGATCAAATAATGTCATAGAAGGGTTTTGATTTCGATGTGTATAGAGCATAGTGCACCGTTATCCTACAAGACATTCCTTATATCAGTATTCAGTGGGCGGCCGTCAATGTAGCATTATTCTTTTAGACTTCTTGGTTGATCGCACTGAAAGTTGAAGTGAGCAATTCTTCGTTACAAACTAGAAAGAGGCAGAATATGTTCGTCGAATCTTACATCCTCGTAATGCACCGCCCCCGCTGTTCTCCCCAGATGTATAAGTATACGACAGTTTGTGCGGTGTGCCTCGCGGTCGTAAGGTTCCAGTCATTGAAGCAAGACCGTGCCGCAGAACGCTAGTGGACCGAAAAGGGAAGGCTGATCAAAGGTCAATGCGTCAAAGGTTCAAATAAGGCTGCCAGTAGACCTGGTGGTTCGGTACGCGCTGCTGACACTTCTCCCAAGCATGTGGTAAGGTATACAAGTTGTAGCGCTTAGGGTCAATTACGCGGGCCGAGTTAAGAGCGGAAGGGAAAATATAATTC
>NW_014577503.1:125692-128192 GCF_000485595.1 Priapulus caudatus
GTAAAGGTCAAATAAAGGTCGTAGTGACCTGGTTTTGGTAGCGCTAGGTCAATTAGGGGCCGAGTTAGAGAGCGGAATAGAAATATGATCAAGGTCAAGGTCAAGGTCATATAAAGGTCGCAGTGACCTGGTTTTGGTACGCTGCTCACCTTCTCCCCAAGATGTGTAAGTATACCAAGTTTGGTAGCGCTAGGTCAATTAGGAATCGAGTTATAGAGCGGAAGGGAAATTGTCTGCGGCGGCGGCGGCTGGGGAGACATGAAACCATAGTATCCCCGCCGACTTCGTTGCGGGGGATACAATGAGTTCAGACTAGTTACTCGGGGGGAGGGGGGAGTGTCCTCAACTCTGTCTTCTAGATGCTGTCGTTAGTCATATTGTATTACATAGATTGCTTATCATCCTGTCAAGCTCTTACAAGCATTCGATCACGCACCACTTCAAAGGCGTCATTTACATGCAGCTTTCCGGGTAACTACACTCGTGTTTAGAAGTGCCGTAAAAAATAACAACCCACAAGCTCCTCTAAAAACAGAAGTACAACGTAAGGGCACTACAGGTCAGCGCAGAGGCGTCAGTCATATGCTATAGCAGCTGCCCATAGCAGCTGATAAAGATCGGCACGCGCAAGACTAGCGTATTCTCAGCACGGCCATTTTTTTCTACCCGTGCAAGTTATTTTTTCTTTCACGAAAAAATAATCCACTGCTCAGTAAGTGTAGATCATCTTGACATTCTCGCAGTTAAACCTACAAACAAATGCAAATGAAACCACATAGTAGTATTAGTACGTAGAGACAGGACAGGCAGGTTATTACAAGGTTTTTGTATTTTATATCGTATCTATAATTGTTATACACGTATATAATGTACTTCTGGTGCTATGTATACTGGATGGCTGATGTTATTACACAAACTTAAAGAATCCCCTCCTCTCTCCCCTATCTCCCCACAGTGTACTCCTCCCCCTCCCCTCCTCTACCTCCTCTACCTTCTCCCTCCACCACCTTCTCCCCCTCCTCTACCTCCTCCGCCTTCTCCCACCATCCTCTACTCCCTCTCCTCCATCACCTCCTCCACCACCTTCCCCCTCCTCTACCTCCTCCGCATTCTCCCACCATCCTCTACCTACTCCCTCTCCTCCATCACCTTCTACCCCTCCTCTACCTCCTCCGCCTTCTCCCACCATCCTCTACCTACTCCCTCTTCTACCTACTCCCTCTTCTACCTTCTCCCTCTCCTCTACCTCCTCCTCCACCACCTTCTCCCCCTACTCTACCTCCTCCACCTTCTCCCACCATCCTCTACCTACTCCCTCTTCTACCTCCTCCACCTTGTCCCACCATCCGCTACCTCCTCCCTCTTCTACCTTCTCCACCTCCTCCCTCTTCTACCTTCTCCACCCTCCTCCTCTCTTCTGACCTTCTCCTCCCTCATCTCCCCTCTTCCTCCCCCTATCTGCCACTCCTCCTCCCTCTCTCTCCTCCTCCCCACATTCTACCTCTTCCTCGACACCTTCTACTCTCCTCCTCTGACCTCGCTTCCTATACACCTCCCCCTTTTCTACCGCCTCCTCCGTTTCTCCCCCTCCTCCTCCTCACTAAGACCGTTTCCCGTCGTCCTCCTACCACTTCTACCTCCTTCCTTCTGTTCCCTATTACACCATTAATATCGGCGTTCCTGCTGTCGGCGTTGCTTGCGAGTAGTTCCATGGCACGCGACATGCCACAAGATTGCGAACAGCGATTTGCCAGCTGAACTGGAGCGAAACGTACATGCGCCTGCATGGCTCCGTCAATCTACTCGACAAAGCACGCGCGCCCGGACAAAATATCCACGACTCGTCACGGTAGGCTTTCGATGAAACACGACCACGTCCTTCCGTAAATTTCGCAATAGCCTTGCGCCATTTGGGCTGCAGCATAGAGCGTGAAACCGTCTTTACATATAGTGCGTGGCGTGTTGTGTGGCTGACTGAGCGGGGGCTGACTCTGCGTATACGAGCATGGTTATGAACATTCGTTCGCTCAGCTGCCGGGGAACTTTCGTTTGTGACACGACAAGATGTGATAATCGCGTACTTGTTAAGTCGTGTAGGTGTGGTAAGCACAATCACACACGCCGCACGCACGCACGCCACGCATGCACGCACGCACGCGCGGCGCGTTGCAGATTAGAGAGATAGATAAGACGCGAGACGAGAGAGGAAAAGAGAGCGAGAGAATTTAGGGAGGTAAAGGGAAGGAGGAGAAGAGAGATGAGGAGAGTGAGAGAGAAGGGGAGGAAGAAACACAGCGAGAGAGAAGAGAGAGAGAGAGAGGGGAAGCAGCAGCGAGAGGAGAGAGGGAGAACACAGCGAGAGAGAGAGAGACGACGGAGAAAGAGAGAAGGAGAGTAAGTGGGTTAGAGAGAACAGAGAACGAGAGAGAGTAGAGGAGAGCTAAGGAGAGAGAGAGAGAGAGTAGAGAGAGAGAGAGAGAGAGAGAGAGAGGCGAGAGAG
>NW_014577503.1:130479-150479 GCF_000485595.1 Priapulus caudatus
CGTTATTACGTGGGATAACCGCGTGGCCGGTATTATACGAACATTGCTTAATTAGATTTTTTTCTGTTACAGTGGTTTATATAGGTGGGTTCTCGAATACCGTATTGTCCATATTTTGATGACTTCTACTCGCTTCTTTTTTTCTAGTATAAAGGTGTATGCATTCACACTATCTGACTGATGTTCAATGGATTAACGCGAAAGTCTTGATTATACCAGAAAAGGAATGCATAATGTGCCGAAATCGCAACCTAGGATTTCTCAAGTTGTGTTGCCTGATGCTTACATGAAGTTTGTATTATTTTCAGGTGTGTCTTACGTTTATACACAAATCTTTGGAAATGCAGAAATAAATTTGTATTCAGAATTGTGAAGGGTATGGGCTTACAACGAAGGATGGCTCAGGAAGTCACACATCGCTGTTCGCTGTACTACGGAGAACGGGAGTGGCGCAACTAGCTCGTTTGGGTGGACATAGTCTAGGCTGCACTTTGGAAATGATCAGATAATTCCCAAATAAGTTGATTGAGATGCTGCATATTTTTGTTTAAGCGATTCGGCGTTGGTACTTTTATAAAAAAAATTGAAACGTTTACTGAACTTGATGATACTAGTAACAGGGACGTCTTAATTATTAGGAGACAGATGGCCGACTTTTAATACTATTTGCTGGGAATTAGATTGCCTTACTAATTTGCTGGAACATGATGCTATTTGCTGTTAAATATCTTGTTGGTTAGAATTAAAGACGACCGTATCATTTCGGATTTTCCGAAGAAATGTAATATAATCGCCGGATGTAGATAGTAAATATAAAATGGAGGTCATCAATATTATTCATTTATATTATTCTCAATGGAGGAAATTCAACTCAATTAAGAATCAAGCGTTGTTGTAGCATTCATTTTATTTGGCTATAAAACTATTAAAAAGGCACATGGTTAAGTTCAGACTGTTGTTATATTTTTAATCTTGAAGTTATTATATAATACCACTTGGTGGATGGCTACGATAGGACACACATGGCGTGCGTGGCACATATATTCAGTTTGAAAACAAGGCGCCGTCAACCCCGTGTAGTGCATACACAAGGGAAAAGAAAATGCCACGGAATTTAAACGAAAAAAATGAAACCTATACATCCTGCAAACAGTGAATTTTCGAACTTGACGCGGGCGGTCTGGTTGAACGATGATCTCTTGTATTTTTGATATAAAGTGTTGAGGACCTCGTGAACGGAAAACCACACGGTAGCATTTAAGTAAACATAATATTAACGATATAAATAGTATAAGCATGGTTTTTTAGATTTATGTTAAAAAAAATGTATAGTATGGTTGACAAACCACACGAAACCATTAGTTTGCAAGCGGATACGAAGCTAATGTTAGCGAGGTATAGAGCTATAAAGTCCTATAATGCAGTGCAGTGCTAGATTGGTAGGAACGTTGAATTGAAATAGATTGGCCCAGTAGTCTGTACTTGAGACGGAGAGAAACTGCATATGTGTTACTGGGCAACAACTTAATGCAGGCAATATTTAATTTTTTATTCAGACATATATCTGGAGAAGTCAAAAATCTATTGCGACATGTAATTTAAGTGAGCGAAGACAGAGATAAAACGTGGGTAGTGTTTTTTGACGATAGACTAACGTGGGCTAGAACGTGCCGGAGATCGGATTGCCCGGCGCGTTTTTCTTCGGTGGCTTGGTGAAATGTTCGTTAAAGAAGTCGTGCTATTTAGTATGGTTAACTCAAGTTTGTAAGCTAGTTGAGTTTTGATGATGCTACTTTGAGGTGACTTTGAAAGTATAAGTAGATCTTCCGGTTATAGGTAAATGTACAATTATTAGTAGGGAAAAGATACTGAATCTCTGAAAGTTTTGATGGGTGTTTCTAGTCGACGTTTGTGGCTGACTTCAGGAACGTGCTTTTGAGTCGTTGTCACGTTAATTCAGTTCGAGATCATAAATGACCATTTAAGTTAACCGAATCCTTAACTTGTTGGCTTTTACAATAGGTACACGCTCCTCACCCCGCCTCAGGTGTGTGGGACAAAAGGCTGCCCAGGTGTCACTGCAGTTCTAAAGGAAAGGAATACCACAACAGGATGAACAATTGCCCGCGCCAGCGAAAATGATGACGGTTCATTTTTCAACCAATTATATAC
This sequence comes from Priapulus caudatus, assembly GCF_000485595.1. Taxonomy (NCBI): domain Eukaryota; kingdom Metazoa; phylum Priapulida; class Priapulimorpha; order Priapulimorphida; family Priapulidae; genus Priapulus; species Priapulus caudatus. Next base: position 132,652 of record NW_014577503.1, read on the forward strand.
TAAAAGCAGATTAGACAGCAATGTAGAAGTAGACGTGTATACACTAATCTACACGGCACGCTGGTCCAGTGCACACTTTGGAGTATGGTACGTGGTTCAATATGGTCTACTCAGCATGCACCATTCACCTGAGTAATTGAATTCACTATTGGTGGCTGGAATCGTCTCAGGTGCAGGGGGAGATAAATGGCGAAAAACTGTGTTAACTTACGCATTTAAAAATCCAACATTTGCTCCGTGTCGTGTCTGTAGCCACCGCCAGGGCATGACGCGAAGGTTTGGAGGCCCATGAGTGGCCGATAAAAATGTGTGCAGCAATATGTGGTTGTATCACTATTTATACGAGCTCTGTCTGTTTAGGGGAATTCGTAAGATCCTATAAAAAACCAATGAAGTACTTGCATGTTCAGTTTTTTCTTTTATCATATTGAAGGCGAAGTGAACCGATCAATAAGTTATTCTTTCTCTACTGCCTAGCTAAATAGGAACTTTCATAAAGGTTTGTGGCAAGGTTATTTACTTCACACTGCCATCTACTTATACTAACTGGCAACATCGTTTGATGCAAAAGACATCGCATCAGGAGAATCTCGGTCTCAAACTGAATTTCCTCCTTACACATATCATCTTCTTCCTCTATATCTGTTTATCCTTCCTATCTTATTTCTTCCTTCAGTCTTCCTTATTCATCCCCTGCCACATATCGTTTCTTACAAGCATTGACGTAGGCTCTCAAATTGTTTTAATTCCTAACACAATAGCTCCAAATCCACTATCGTCTTCTACAAATAAATAAAAATGACATAATAACTTAACTACTCCAAATATAACCCCATCGCTCACTCTCTTTATGTATTAAACTCTTTCCTACACACAACGCCGCGGAAGCACGGCAACATACACGCACACACGGCAAGACTAACGGCTCGCACCTACAATCACCTCATAAATCACAGGAAAGAACGAAAAATCAGTTACAAAAAAAACAAAAAAAAACAGGTACGAATTAAGTTACTAACATCTAAATAACACAAAAAAAAAAAAAGAAAACGGGTGTGATCAAATAACATTCAAATAACTTCATATCACAGAACCACAACCAAACCATCAAAAGATAGTCTAGAATGAACTCAATACACATCAATAACCTTCTACACATATCTCAATCTAATGCTCTCATCTGCATAATCATCTCCACATAAAGCTCAAATACCATCATCAATACTAATCATCTACCTACTCTACCACTAACATACTCAGACCTACACATTCATCTCTCTTAACATCACCGCTACTTCACCTCTACTCCTACTTCCTCTCTCCCTACTCCCAGCACGTAAATTTTCTCCTCATCGTCACAGCACTCATCTCACCTTCTAAACACCTCACACTCTAATGCATCTCTCTCTAAGCACGCTCTCACCCATACCTCTCCCTCATCTCTTAACCATCAACTCTCTCATCATCTCCTCTCTTCCCTCTTCACTCGTCTCCTATCTCGTACATCTCTCGCTCTCTTACATGCGATCTCTCTATCTCTCATATACTCTCCTCCTCTCGTCCTCTCTCTCTCTTCTCGCCTTCTATCTCTCCCTCGCGCATCTCGCGCGCGATTACACTTCTCCGTCCTTCATGATGCTCTTTCTTGCAATTCTTCTCTCTTCGGCTTGTTTCTCGTTCCATTCCTCAGCTACTCCGTTCTACATTCCTCCTCTTCTCTGCTCCCCACACCACACACACAGCACGCCAACGCACGACCCGCACGCGGCGCCCACACACACACGACACATACTCACACATCCACACACACAACACACATACCACACCACATGCACAAAATGCACAGCACTGGCACCAACCATGCACAGCTATGCAACACAGTACACCCGCACGCAGGCCACAACAACGCAGCGCCCACACAGCCAACCACACACCCGCACGCCGCGCCACGCCACGGCACGCCCGCACCGCACGCCGCGCCCGCCCACGCAACCACACACTCGTATCAGTCGCAGCATTCACACCACACACTGGCCTCCCCGCTCGGAGCCCCCCGCCGCCGGTGCAGGTACGCGGCGCGCCGCATACACTCTCTGTACACCGTATATACCTATATACTCACCCTATATCTACCATATATATATACTTATACTCATACAACTTACCCTTCCTATACCCCCACTATCACTACAGCGAACTGCAACGAAAGATGGATTTTGGTATCGCCCTTCCAAATTCAATGATTCTTCAGCAACTGCGTCGACTTCTTAACAGACCTCATTTTAAGTACCAGCCTTATGGATTGTACTGTGATGTGTTCAACCTGACCCCGCCCCCGCGGCGCCCCCGCGCCCCCAGCTGTAAACTTCAAAATCCTAGGAAATAACCCCCTGCCAGCTACCTCAAGTACCTATAGCACCTCTCCACTCCACATCATAACCAAACTTCAGCTTATGCCGAACTCTATTATTATTCATTCTCCTGCTCGAGAGTTATGCTACCTAAACGATGGTTAAGATGTCGGTTTGCCGTTTCCGGCGCAACTGCAAGTCGTGCGACTACCGCCACCCAGCGATCACAGGAACAGCGCTCGTGACCTACGTCCTTGACCCTATCTGTACTGATGCAGTCGAAGTAATTAAGGTCCTTATGCGCCAATTACGATAACCTGTCAGGCAATTGCCCGCTACACCGCCGCTTTCTGCTCACCACCGCTTTTACACCATTCTCTAATCGCAGCCTGGCACCGTCGCGGCCACCTGTACCATCGGTGCAACGATACATGTGCACATACCAACCCTCGTCCTCTCGCCGCAGTCATCGTGGCGACTGCCACACGGCTTTGTTCTTCCCGAGCCCGCCGCCCAGTCCGCCGCTACACGCGGTACAACGATCATGAAGAGCCTGTCGCCAGCACATTGCTGCGAGCAAACACTCTTCGCGAAAACTTTAAATCCCAGAAGCATCCGGTTTATTTCCCACTCCTACGGCCGCGGACATTAGTTGTGGCATAGACCCAGACCACCACAGGCTTTGTGCATAGCACAAGCGGAGGCCGGCCGCCGGTTTTCTTCGCACGCCATTGCCGCCGCGCCAGTACTCCGCACACACGTGGGGCCAGGCGGCATTCTCCGTGACTCCAATCCTAGAACGCAAGCCCTGCCCTTGTAGTAAGAAGTATGGATCTGTAGTCCACAACAACTACCTCGCATCCACTCTCACCAGTGTCCGCCGGTGAAATCAAAACATAGGTCCGAGACCTGGAAGCAGAGCTCTCCATCCGTCGCTCGCTAACTAAACTTGGCTTCAGCACGACTACGAAATGCGCACTATAGCCGCCTGCAACGTTCCACGCGAAAACCGAGCCAAACACTGGTGCGCGCCGCTGACGCCAGAATGGGAATAGCCGCTGGAGAAGTAAACAAATAAGCCCGTGGTTAGTGTTCCACGATGGTTTTTATTCGAGATGATTGAGAATCAGTCACCCGCTCCATCCAGTTTCCCTAGACAATGTCTTGATCTCTTATGGGAACAATCGTGGGCCCAGCTCGCGGTATACGCAATGCCCCCCATGTGAGAGAGCTTACCGCCAGTCGCCCGGCATCAATCGCTATATGTAGCCTGAGCTGTTAGACCAAATTATCATCATAACTGCGTATATTTTACTCTAATTCTTTGTTTCTCTCATACTCCATCCTGCTACCATCTGTAGTCGCGAGTTTTTAATGAAACTGTGTTTTTCCCCATCGGGTGGTGGTGTGGTGTGTGGGCTCGCCTGCTTCTCGGCGACACGCTGTATTCTGATGTTTTCTTACATGATATTTGATCGGCTTATCTCTAGGAAGTATATTTATGCTTTGTTTAACTCAAGAGTCTGTTAATCTTAGCTCCCTAATTTTACCTGATTCAGTTCTTCTGCTGTTGTTGTATCTGTTGTTGTGTTATTATGTAGTGGCTCGTCTAGTGTCTTGTTTATTAATTGCTCTGCTGGGGATTTGACGGCTGTCCACTCATATCGGTCTCTTGCTTCGTCTCATGGTAGTGTGTGTTGCGGCGACTTATCCAATTCCCGCCTAGTGATTGTTAGCACGTTGCTCGATATATATATTCTGTTTATCCGTTCTTTCTTTATTTCTCTTTATACTTCTTTTCTTCTCTCTGTTCTCTCTGTCTCCTGCTTATTTTTGTCTGTGCGTCTCGATCTAGCCGTATTATTTTTTTCCTCTCTGTAGTTGGTAGTCTCTCTTCTATTTTGTCGATCTGTGTGTCCTCTCTTATTTGTCTCTCTCGCCTCATCTCTTGTTGTCCACCTCCCTTTGTCTCATCGAGCTTCCTTCTGCCACTCTCTTAATACACTTTCCTTGTTTTCATGTGGGAGTGTGTGTGTTTATGTGATGACATGTCTCTTCTAGTTAGGTTGTGTAGCTCACATCGGTCCTACAGTTTTTTTTATGTATTTATTCTCGAATGTTGTTTTTTGTTTTTATTCTGTTTTTCTTGGTTTTCTTTTCTATTTTTCCATCTTCACTTTCTTTATTCTGTGCTGCTATTTTCTTTTTTTTCTCTTTTTTTTGCGTTATTTTGCTTCTTGTTCTGTTTCATCTCTTCGTTAGGTGCTTTTCCATTCTTTGGTCATCCTTTGTATTTTTGTCTTGTGCTATCAACTGGTCTCGTGCCTGCGTAATACAGTCTCCGTGGCGCGGGGTGTGGTGTGTGTAATTAGTTTCAGATGTGAGTGAGGTGTGTCTACATGCAAGTGGCAGTGTCAAACTGGCGTTTCGTATAGTCTTTGCAGTTAGCATGTTAGTTGTTCTGGCTGAACACGATGCGGTCGTGAGGTTTCAGTGACCTTTCTAGTTTAAGGCTATTGCTTCGTGTTGGATTTTGCAAGTTTCTGGACGAATTAGGGAATACTGCTTGTGGCAATTAACCACCTATATGCTTTTATGTATCGGATTGTTTCTCACTAAAATATCAATCTCAGAAAATATGGATTTACATCACTAGGAGTACGAAGATAATGTTTTGGTGGAGGCAAAGTTGTAAACAAGATTAAGTTGCTGTAACTATTGCATATGTATAGGCTAGCAGGGTCTATGCATGTCTCTCTGGGTAACTGTCGGACGTACCTGCGTGGTCCGGTTATACTGGAACGTTACCTGCGTTAACTATCTAAAGGGCCGTACCACACACATTGCGAACATTTTGCATCAAAACAGTTTATCAGTGCAATGTTCCATGAAATGGTTTGGCAATGTGCGCGTGGGAAAAAAGTTGCGACACTTTAGTTTCCGACAATGTTGCTGAAATCGGAAATCGTTGATATCTCGAACATTTGATTCGTCGAATGTTCTATCAATGTGCGCTGAATGCGCCTAGAACAAGTTTAGTGAAAATTTGTAAAGTAGTAACAATAGCAGCACGATATGTGGGTCAACATGATTTTTGTGCCAATCATGCGCGATCACGTGACTCTTTACAACATAAGCTACTAAGACGGCACCACGAGGTTGTTCGCTGCCAAAGCTGTTCCGGCAATGTCGCGCTCAGCAATTTGTTTACCCGCACATTTGCCCAGACAAAACATTTGTTCAGTGAAAATGTTCGGCAATGTGCGCCAGGCTTAATATTGCGGTTTAATTAGGTTAATAGACCGTACCACGCCTACTTCCACATAACGAGTCTTAGGAGTGCCTACGCCTACGCTACTCCTACACTAACCATATGAGATAGTTATCAGGTATACGTTCGCGTATACGCGCCGGTACCAGGGATCACGTTCTGGCGAGTACCCAGGGTACGTTCCGGCAGTACCCAGGGTACGTTCCGGCAGTACCCAGGGAGACATAGACCCTATTACTATTAGCCATATTATAGCACCGCCAAACACTAGCACCAAGTTCCCATCTCGCTTAACACTACGTGGCGAGAGGTACCTCCGCCGTGTAACAGTCGGAGAGCCTGGTCGGTTTACGCCAAACACTAGCTATCGTGTTTATTACCGGGGGATTATGGTGTGGTGTCATTATATTTTAGCTAATTTATAGTGCAATTCGCTTGAAGTTATTTTAAGTTGAAGTTGAAGTTATGAAGTTATTAATTCGCTTGAAGTATATAGCCTAGATATACATTACAAGTTAGACAAATACACTACCAACGTTAGGGACGTTTGTTCATACATAGTAACATGTATAAAAAACAAGGTTTCACACGGTCTAGACTTGTCTAGGCTTCCGGCTTGATCACGCACGGGCTGAACATAAATACCAGCTGTATCTCTAACTACCACCAGGATCACGAGAAACCAGATGTCGGCAACACCCCACAATGTGAATCACCTAGCCTAAAATATGATCCCACTATATCAATCGATTTCTTACTTGCCTGTGCAACATGATTAACGATGCTAGATAGCACATTTATTTCGAAGTAAGTACAGCAGTGCAACAAGAAAATATGGCAGAAACTAATCGCAGTGGCCAGAAAAAGTTGACAAGAACGGGCAGCTTAACAATCGGTAAGGTAGAACTAGACTAAAATACCTACCTGGGATGACAGTACTAGATGCAGAGAGATTAGCAACTCTATCGTTACTGCCAGCCGCAGTATCATGTTGATTCTGTAAAAACAAGAAATAAAATTAGACTTATCTTTCTGCATATATGCTTTAATTGGTCTTCAATGACTCTTCATAGACCTTAATGAATGCGTTAATTGTGCAACTTTATGTTAGAAATATATAAACACAAACATAAATCACGTAGCCCTGCTGTATAAAAGTCCCCTTCAATAATTCATATTCGATGATTCCGCAGTCACTAATTAGTGTAAGCATGGGCAATGATTCATTCCACACTAAAAACACACGCAAAAATAAAAATACAAGCATATGAAATGCTTACATGTATGCATTCTATACATGTCATTCTATATATAATACATGAACCATGCAATAACTGCACGATTGTATCTTTTGCCAAATAATATCCAGGAAAACTGCATTTTCTAATTGTTGATCGCAACCATGACTATATGGTAACAATTGAATTAGCTGAAAAAAAGAAAACTTCAAAAAAAAGAACAACAACAAGTATCCTTGACTTGTACACAATTTGAAACAAAATTCCGACTCTAAAATTAACTAGGAAGAAATCCTGATTACTACACTTGTCCCTGTAAAAAAAAATGTTATCTGCTTTCAAAAAAACAACAACACTTAAAATTCCTCAAGCATTCTTTGACATTTTTTCCTTGCCATATGCACATACATGCTGGAAGTTATTTTTACTCCCTTATTAGATGGCTCTAACCAAATGTTTCAGTATTTGAAAGTGCCTTCCTTTTTAAATCGTATAATTGAAAACCTGCCAAATGCTCATGATTTGGATCTGCATCAAAATGTCATAAGGTTTTGTTTCGTGTGTTATGAGCTGTGCACGGTACTCAGCATCGTATCGGTATTCAGTGGCGCTCAATTTCATATCTATTTGGGTTTACCATGTGATTTGTTACAAACTAGAAAGGGCAGTTGTCGCCAACTACCTGTATCCCCCGTGTTCTCCCCAAGATGTGTAAGTATACGAAGTTTGGTCGCGCTAGGTCAATTAGGGGCCAAGTTATAAAGCGAAAGGGAAATGTGATCAAGGTCAAGGTAAAGGTCAAATAAAGGTTGCAGTGACCTGGTTTCGGTACGCGACACACTTTCTCCCCAAGATGTGTAAGTATACCAAGTTTGGTAGCGCTAGGTCAATTAGCGGCCGAGTTATAGAGCGGAAGGGAAATATAATCAAGGTCAAGGTAAAGGTCAAATAAAGGCTGCGGGTACCTGGTTTTGGTTAGCGGCTAGGTCAATTAGGGGCTGAGTTATAGAGCGGAAGAGAAATATAATCAAGGTCAAGGTAAGGTCATAAATAAAGGTGTAGTGACCTGGTTTTGGTAGCGCTAGCAATGGGCCAAGTTAGAGAGCGGAAGGGGATATGATCAGGCAAGGTCGTTCATACCTCTGCCACGCTCCCAGATGTGTAAGTATACCAAGTTTGGTAGCGCTAGGTCAATTAGGAATCGAGTTTATAGAGCGGAAGGGAAATTCTCTGCGGCGGACCAAGCGGTGGCGGCTGGGGAGACATGAAACCATAGTACTCACCGCCGACTTTCGTTGGGGGATACAATGAGTTCAGACTAGTTACTCGGGGAGGGGGGAGTGTCCTCAACTCTGTCTTCTAGATGCTGTCGTTAGTCATATTGTATTACATAGATTGCTTATCCTCCTGTCAAAGCTCTTACAAGCATTCGATCAGCACCACTTCAAAGGCGTCATTTACATGCAGCTTCCGGGTAACTACACTCGTGTTTAGAAGTGCCGTAAAAAATAACAACCCACAAGCTCCTCTAAAAACAGAAGTACAACGTAAGGGCACTACAGGTCAGCGCAGAGGCGTCAGTCATATGCTATAGCAGCTGGCCCATAGCAGCTGATAAAGATCGGCACGCGCGAAGACTAGCGTATTCTCAGCACGGCCTTTTTTCTACCCGTGCAAGTTATTTTTCTTTCACGAAAAAATAATCCACTGCTCAGTAAGTGTAGATCATCTTGACATTCTCGCAGTTAAACCTACAAACAAATGCAAATGAAACCACATAGTAGTATTAGTACGTAGAGACAGGACAGGCAGGTTATTACAAGGTTTTTGTATTTTATATCGTATCTATAATTGTTATACACGTATATAATGTACTTCTGGTGCTATGTATACTGGATGGCTGATGTTATTACACAAACTTAAAGAATCCCCTTCCTCTCTCCCCTATCTCCCCACAGTGTACTCCTCCCCTCCCCCTCCTCTACCTCCCTACTCCTCCCTCCACCACTTCTCCCCCTCCTCTACCTCTCCGCCTCTCCCACCATCCTCTACTCCCTCTCCTCCATCACCTCCTCCACCACCTTCCCCCCTCCTCTACCTCCTCCGCATTCTCCACCATCCTCTACCTACTCCCTCTCCCTCCATCACTTCTACCCCTCCTCTACCTCCTCCGCCTTCTCCCACCATCCTCTACCTACTCCCTCTTCTACCTTCTCCCTCTCCTCTACCTCCTCCTCCACCACCTTCTCCCCCTACTCTACCTCTCCCCCCTTCTCCCACCATCCTCTACCTATCCCTCTTCTACCTTCCTCCACCTTGTCCACCATCCGCTTACCTCCTCCCTCTTCTACCTTCTCCACCTCCTCCCTCTTCTACCTTCTCCCCCTCCTCCCTCTTCTACCTTCTCTCCCTCATCTACCTCTCTCTCCCTACTCCCCACCTCCCCTCCTCTCCTCTACCTCCTCCCCCCCCACCTTCTAACCCTCTTCCTCGACCACCTTCCTACCCTCCTCCTCGACCTCCTTCCTATACCACCTCCCCCTTTTCTACCGCCTCCCTTTTTCTCCCCCTCCTCCTCCTCCACTCACCGTTTCCTCGCCCTCTACCACTCTACTCCTTCCCTTCTCCCCCTCCTCCTCCCCCCACTACATTATCCCTCGTCCTCTACTCCTCCCCTTCTCCCCCTCCTCCTCCACTACCACTTCCTCTTGAACCTTAATTCGAATGTCATATATTTGACAGCAGGGTTGGCAGCAATATATCAAGAGCACATAATAGAGAGTTATTCTCTATTATCTACTCCTGGCGTATATATATACATGTGTGTATATACATCACTCTCAAAAGAACAGTAGGTTTTAACGCACCCATAGCCACACAGGTACATGGAACGTTTTAACAATAAAATGATGGTAAATAAACAAGAAATGTATTTACTACCTAACTCTTAATGTTTCTCTACTTTCTTTTGCCTATTATTACTGATAATTTTCCTGTTTATTATTGCTGAAATTTCCGTTCAAATGCTCGACTGCAACACACAACACAAGCCGCACGCAGAATAAAAAAATTCGAGTAAAACGAGAGTAGAAAAACATTAAGCTTTGGTAGTAAATACATTTCGCGTTTACCTACTAACCATCATTTTATTATTGAAACGTTTCCACGTGCCTGTGCACATAGCACCCAAATAAAATACATTTCAGCATATTTTTCAGACATGTGGCAATTTACCATGTTACGACGGTATCTGGTTACATTTAACCCAGGCTGCGCAAGCAGCAAGTTATAATACAGCATGCGGTATGCTTCGTCATCATTCACTATACGCACGTTATCTAAAAGCATAGTTTACTTTTTATTGGGGGTGGAAGATGGTCTGCAGTGTATGTATTTAGTACAGCAACGAAATCTACAGGATATATCCACTGAGTTATATATATTTTCGAGGTCAGCAACTCTGGATTCATCCACAAACCACACCGCGCTCTTATCAACCGATGGCTCCACAGGCACTTGGAACGTCTCAATTAAATAATAAAAAGGTAAATAAACACGAAATGTATTTCTACCAAAGTGTAATGTTTTCTACTCTATTTCGCCTAGATAATCACCTGTAAATGCCGGTCAAATGCTCATTGCAACACACAAGTACACCGCACGCTATCTGCTGCACAGCTGACACATAAATGTATAGTTTATAATAATAATAATAAAATAATAATAAAATAATAGACTATATATTTATGTCAGCTAGTGTGTGGCGGCGGCCAGCGTGTGACAGTGTGTTGCCAGATGAGCATTTGACGGCATTTACAGCAAATTGTCAGCAAAAAATAGGTGAAAGAGAGTAAAGAAACATTAAGCACTTTGGTAGTAAATAGATTTCGTATTTATTTAGGCATTATATTTTATTGAAACGCGCCAAGTCGCCACAGCGACAAATACTGAGCTCTATCGCGATCGATAGGGCAGGTTAAACATAATTTGGCCACGTGAAAATAACCAACGGGCACCAATTTTTTTTTAAATTACGTAGTTACCAGCCTGAGACCGAGTAGTTGTTAGCAGAGAGAGAGAGAGAGGGAGCGAGAGAGAGAGAGAGAGAGAGAGAGAAGAGAGAGAGAGAGAGAGAAGAGGGAGCGAGAGGAGAGAGAGAGAGAGAGAGAGAGCGAGAGCGAGAAGCGAGAGAGGAGAGAGACGAGAGAGAGAGAGAGAGAGAGAGAGAGAGAGAGAGAGAGAAGAGAGAGAGAGAGAAGAGAGAGAGAGAGAGAGGAAGAGAGAGAGAGAGAGAGAGAGAGAGAGAGAGAGAGAGAGAGAGAGAGAGAGAGAGAGAGAGAGAAGAGAGAGAGAGAGAGAGAGAGCAGAGAGAGAGAGAGAGAGAGAGAGAGAGACGGAGAGAGTGGGAGAGAGACGAGAGTATGAGAAGACGAGAGAGAAGAGGAGAGAGAGAAGAGAAGAGCGAGAAGGAGAGAGAGAGGAAGCGAAAGAAGAGAGAGAGAAAGAAGTAGTGAGAGAGAGAGACGCAGAGGAGAGAGAGAGAGAGAGAGAGAGAGAGAGAGAGCAAGAGAGAGAGAGAAGAGTGTGTGACAGACGAGGAAGGAGAGCACAGAGAGAGAGAGAGACAGAGAGAGAGGAGGAGGAGAAGGAAAGAAGACTGGTTTTTATAGCAGGATTATTCTAATCTACTATCACATAGTAGTCATTCTCTGTCAAAACTATTAAAAAAAACACGATGTCATTTGATCTCCAAGATACATTTATGGCCAACTATCACCACAGGAAACGAAAATCTTAGAGAGACTCTAAACAAGCTTCTTCTGTCTGCTGCAACTTTTTTGTTTAAAATTGAGAAGTCAACGGGGAAGTTACGTTCTGGTGTTAGAGCACTGTGAGCATAACCATGTTGAAAAACTCTTAGCAGTGCCAACCGGATCGGAACCAAAGCCATATGAACTTTACACACAAAAAACGTCTAAAAGCGCATGAAGTATCAATTTTAAGTTACAGGATGCCTAGTGCTGCATCTCACTCGGCTAGATTTGTTTGAAGTCGGCTTTTGGACACACAAAGTATCTATGATATGGTATGGCAGCCAGTTAGGGCAAACACTAATATTGCAAGGCAGCGTGAAATTTGATTAGCTGTCTTTGACCACTAGATGTGGCTACCCGCAAATACGTACAAGATGCGTTACAACTGTCCATTCTACCTCTACACACCTATAGAATGGCTTGAATGCTGTGGTATAAATGACAAGTTAGTGCATGTGATTAACAGAAATTCGTGTCTAAAGAAAAACTATCAATTTAGTTTCTGAAAGGCGGGCGGCTATATTTATCTGCACTGGGTTTTTATTTCGAATATCCGTACATGTAATTGGGTACAGACACATAATCAGACGGTCGTCGGGTGCATGTGAAAATAGATTCAATATTTCCAGCACATTCTCACAAGGACAGCAGTAATTGTTAAGTGCGCACTTCTTTAGTAACATATATGCCTAAGTACGCTCTCGCACCAGCATATCTATGCAGGTTGTACAGTAGAGTATAGCCGAACAATACTTTAGCACTCCAATACATACATTACAATCACCGTCACCATAACGATCTAATCTAAGATTCTAATCCTAACTCCATTAGGTATACGCATATGCAGGGGCGTGTACAGGATTTGTACCAGGGGGGGTCTAACCGTAACCCAAACTTGCGAGCACGCGAAGGGGGGGTCTGGGGGGCCCTCCCCCATAAAAAGTTTGAAATTAGACCCCCTTAGATGCGTTTTCTGCGCGAGCAGGGGGGGTCCGGACACCCCCCCCCCTGTACACGCCCCTGATATGGGTCCTAACGTATGCTTGATGCATTACGGACCTTTGGATATAAACAAGAGTCCATAATAGAAAATGAACTCTATTTTCTATTATGCACTCCTGATATGAAGTGGCCTAATACTAATAGTAATATAACCAACTACAGCCACATGTGCTTCTAGTCTAGAAAGCTATATGGTTAACGCTAGCCCTAGTGTTAGTAATAACATCAATAACCGTAACATATCAATAGTCAATACTGACAATAGCCACACAACGCGATACCTAACCTAGCAGAAGCACTATAAGTATAACCTTGCTACCTGATAGCAGTGGCAATAGCACTACCTTAATTAGTACATAACAGTAGTAAAGCTTTGGAGTGACTGATGTGTCTTTTTGAACTATACTACTGAGTGCTAAGTTTCTTTGTTTCAAGTTATCAACTATTTTTCGATGGACCCGTTTGTCACGCCACCTCACACTGTTACAGAGTACATCACAGAATACCATAAATGGGTGCACAGTCAACGAGTACACGTGGGACTACGCCTAACGATCCACGTCCAAAAAACCAATGAACTGCAACTTACACGTCGGTGAGATCCGCTCAGGGATAACTGCCAAGAATTGTCTGGAATAGTTCCCACCTAAGTACTTTCGCCTCAAACGTTTTGTCCTCGCGATTCTCTCTCGCTGTAAACTTTTCTTATATGCACATGAAACACCGTAAAATTGCACGTAAGTAAAATTGTGCTACCGCAAGCAGAGCATCCTTGCATTCGCGAGCGTTCACTCTGCCACAGTGCGAGTGCAGAAGAACATGTGCTAGCACCTCGCTCGCAGCCGGAAGACGGTGAGCTATAGACTGTACCTCCACACGCAACTGCCGCACGCTATCAGTGACTTCAATAGTATTGTGCCCCGTCTAGAAAATTGCGGTCGGCAAGTAGGGTTACCGATGATGTGACGCTACTTGCGTAGTGTAAAGACTCCTAATCGTGCGGGTAATCCGTATAATAACTAGACTGGAAGGTGCAATTCAGCGATTTCCCAATATAGGGAACGGGACGTTACAAATAATACGTGATCTGCACTAGATAGGTTTACCTGCCTAATCGCTTGGGTAATATATCACGATAAGTGTCTATGTGAGCGGACCGGGAAACCGCCACACGCCTTGATTATTGATTACTGATTATGAAATCAGGTCTACTTACAATGTGTGCTAATCAGAAAACGATTAAATGGCCTACTTATTATGCGATATCTGCACAATTAATGTTAGAAAGAGCCCACATTCACACACGCACATTCTCCTACAAAATTTTTAAGGGTAGCATATTTTTCTACATAGTAGGCCTGTAGCGCGCCACACATATTCCTCACAAAGCCTTCTTTGTCTTTCTAGGGTTGATAATAGCTTTCCTGAGGTGCTTTTCTTTTCACACGTGTGTGATATGTACAGCTCATTGACATTTGTGCTGACCAGTAGACGCGGTGGTCAACAACAGCGCACGTCCGCTCCACTCCTGGTGCTAAATGGTTTAGAGGGCTTGCCAATTTGCAAGTATACTATGGGCGACAGCTGACATACGTTTAGAAAGTGCAAGATTGGGTATCTCGCGCGCATAGGATACCCTGATCCTGCATAATCAGAGGTTGACATCAAGGATTAGCAGGATATTGATACTAGAGTGACCAAGAATAGCAGTGGCAAGCCAAGCTTAGTTTATACAGGCTACAGATAGTGTTAGTGATACGACCAGTTTCACTGCTACATGTATGACAATCCCTAATTAGGTGTAACACTGAACATGCTTTTAGCCTGATTTCTGATATTTACGCGAGATATTTATAATGATCTAATTAATTTTATATGCAACATATGGTACGGCATATGCACGAGAAATTAATTAAATGCCATTCATGCTGATTAAAAACATAGCAGGATAAATTTGAGCAAAGACGTACAAGGCATAAACCTGGGCCTAAGTGCTTGGGCGGGTCTCAACATATCAACACCTTATCTACACAACACAAGATGTTTCTTTGATTACCTCTTTTCTTGCCTTTCTTTGTGAGCTTCTGCATGAGTTAGCACATTTCTTTCAACAACTGCATAACCAGTGCAAAAACCAGCGTACAATTTCTTCTGCGTCTCACAGAACACGAAAAGAAGGCTAGCTGGTGTTTTGCAAAAGAAGTTTTGTCTGTCTGATATCACGTGTCAATAAACAGGCATGCGCAAACCTTGGGTTTCGTAATTAGTTTGAAATCACTTAAAAAAAATTAAAATCATTCCAAATTCATCATAGCAAGATAAGATAATTAAGATATTAGCAATTGATATGTAGCAAATAAGTGTTCGAACATGCTGGTGGAGGAAGAAGTAAAGGAGGAGATTTTTTCCTATTTTTGAGTCCCATTATGACTCACAAGTCTGTGCATATCCAAAACAGCTGAATAGTTATTATACTATTGCAGCATGTCATCGTTTTTGATGGGGCATGCCCTCCTATGTGAACGCAACTCTTATCCAACGGGCAGTCTACAGCTGCATCATATGATAACAGGAACTACATGGCCAATGACTCAAGTTTCTTCAAGCTGTTCAAGTGTAAGCTATCTTCCACACGCAAATGAAACATAAACTGCCCTACTGACTACCACTGGCCGATAGGTTCTAGCACTGACACCAGAAACGTGTCCAGTATCTGTTTTCACTGACAGTGTTTACAGACAAAATAACTATAAACAAGTGCAGATTCTCGTGTCTCTGACTAGCACATGCCGCTTTCCAATGTAACCAGGCGAGCTGAGAAGAAAAAGAAACAAATAACGCAGAAGTGGATCTTAACAAGCTGATGTAAGACATACAAAGACACGTGCCTATTGCCCATAACCGGTCATTGCTCCTAATATTTTGGATTAGTTTGCCAGAGAAGGTGGGCTTCTTGGCTTGGAAGTACCAAGAAGGTTACGTATACTCAGTTTTGAACCAATATATATTCTGGCTGCGGTATTTGCATAACACGGACATATTGTGTTCAGGCATATAATGAATTAATTTTTTTATGAATATGCTATATAGGACGTTGTGACACTGTGATAATGTGACTATAGTTGCAGGTATCCAGAAAATTTGTTGCAGAAAAATTGGTAACAAATAATAGTAAACCTCGGTTTGCTACCACAAAGATAGGACAGGGGAAGCAGAGCACAGAGGATGAGAGAGAGAGAGAGAGAGAGAGAGAGTGAAGAAGAGAAAAGACGGTAGAGCAGCAGGATGAGAAAGAGAGAGACAGAAAGAGAGAGAGAGAGAGGAGAGAGAGGAAAGAAGAGAGGAGAGAGAGAGAGATGGAGAGTGAGAGAGAGAAAGAGAGAGAGGAGGAGAGAGATGATGAGAGAAGAGAAAGAGAGGTACAGAGACAGATGCAGAAAGAGAAAGGAAGAGATGAGAAGAGAGGAGAGAGAGATCGGAGAAAGATTTATCTAAGATAAGAGCAGAGAGGAGAGACCGGAGAGAGAAGAGTCAGAAAGAAGTATGAGGAAATAATAATGCAGCGAGAAGAAGCATGGGATGAGGGGATAGATGTGAAGAAGGGAAGGAGAGGTGAGAGGAGAGCGTGAAAAGGATGTATAAGGGAATGGGACGAGTAGAGAGAGAAGGAGCTGGAGGAGTTTGTTGGAAAAGGAGGGGGTATGAAATCGATGGCTGGTATGGGTGGAGGAGAGAGGAGGTTAGATAGGAACGGAAGTCTGGCAGGTGACAGAAAAGCTAGGATAAATGAGCGAGGAGAGAGTGCTGGAGGGGGAGGGGACATGAGAGTTGCGAATAAAGTTGATAGAGGAGAGGTGGACGCGCATAGAACGGGGTTAGGAGGGCTATGAGTGGAGAAGAAATAAGGACGTAAAGAAGAGAAAGGACGAGAGGCAGAACATTGGGAAGTAGTAGATGGAGAGGAAGGAGTAGGAAAAGGACAGGATAAAGGGGAGTAGGTTGGAGGCGGAATCTGGCGATAAATGGGATATGAGGGGTAAGAAAGAATAGTGCGAGAAGAAAAAGCACTAGAATACGAGGAGCATGGATAGTCTGCTAGGGGGAAGCACAGAAGGGAGAGGAAAGGTAGCAGAGCGACGTCCTAGGGTAAGTAAGAAAAGTGTAGAGGAGGAGAGTACCACTGCCTACTTAGCCAGACGAGAAAGAACGGGGGGTTGTACGGGCATAACCTATGTTAGTACTAGTTTAGTAGTGTATTGCTCCTACGAAAGGAAAGCATTCCGCGCATGACGACTAGCCTAAGCGCGCGGATGCAGGGCCAGGGGCTCAGTTGTCAGAAGGCATCGTTACAGTTATTAGCAAGTAATTAATGCTAAGACGAGCAGCTGCCTCTTACGAATAATAGCCGTTGACAGAACACTGTCACGCATCGCCAGTCCCTGCAGCCCCCCCCCCACTCAGTGTCATTTTAGGGGTACGCATTATGCCCTTTGAAAGCACCCCTATCTTCAGGACTGCTCAATTTTTCTGAACCCCCATTTCGCGGTTTTCCTGCATTGGCAGCCCCTTTAATCCGGAACACTGCTCAGTACCCCTATCTCAGAGTGAGGTTCTCATTCCACCGTAGTGGACGTTAGTAGTAGCGTGCTGAACGGTCGAACCGTCTACATCTACACTACGTAGTTATAGAGTTCAGCTGATCGAGGGAACTTAGGAGCGCACATATTTTTACGATTTCAAATATAAATAATCCTGAATGATCGCTTTCAAAACTAGCAGAATCTTTCAGTAATTTAATCCCTGGGATTATAGATAAAGTTTTCTATGATATTCAAGATGAAGAGGAAAGAGGAAAAAACACCCCCTTTTTCAAAGAAATATTCCGGGTGAAAAGTTACAAATACACCCCTTTTTTACAATTCTTGGGCCCGGAATTTTTGTCGCGCCGAAAAATAACCCCTTTAACCGCGAGATTTTGGGGAACGCGCATGCGCGTCCTCCCGACCTCGGATGTGGGCCGGGATCGCAGTAGTTATTATGGGGCGAAATACTTACAGATAAACTATTAACAGCCTAAGCTGCTACAGTACAGGAATTTCATTAATTGCTGTCACAGGGCTGCTTCTCGATGAGATCGATCACAAAACTCAAA
>NW_014577503.1:155074-160731 GCF_000485595.1 Priapulus caudatus
GAGAGAGAGAGAGAGAGAGAGAGAGAGAGAGAGAGAGAGAGAAGAGCAAGAAAGAAGTATGAGGAAATAAAGAGCAGCGAGAGAAGCAGGGGATGAGGGGGTAGAATGTGAAGAAGGGAAGGAGAGGTGGAGGAGAGGTGAGGAAGCAAAGGCAGAAAAAAGGATGTATAGAAGGGAATGGGACGAGATAGAGGAGAATGAGCTAGGAGGAGGAGGAAAAGGAGGAGGAGGGTATGGAATGATGGTGGTGGGTGGAGGAGAGAGGAGGTAGATGAGAACGGAAGTGGCAGTGGAAAAGTAGGATAATGAGGAGGAAGAGAGTGTGGAGGGGGAGGGACATGAGAGATTGCAGAATAAAGTTGATAGAGGAAGAGTGTGGACGCATAGAAGGGGTTAGGAGGGCATATGATGGAGAAGAAATAAGAACGTAAAAGAAGAGAAAGGCGGTAGAGGCGAACATGGGAGTAGGTAGAGGATGGAGAAGGAGAGGAAAAGGACAGGATAAGGGGAGGTGGTGGAGGCGGAATCTGGTAAATGGGGATATGAGGGAAGAAAGAATAGTGGAGAAAGGAAGAAGTAGAATACGAGGAGATGGAAGTGTAGGGGGAAGGCGAGGAAAGGGAGAGGAAAGTAGAAGAGCGACGTCCTAGAGTAAGTAGGAAAAGGTAGAGGAGGAGGGTACCACTGCTACTAGCAGGAGAGAAAGAAGGGGGAGGTTGTAGAGGATAAACCTTGTAGTACTAGTTTAGTAGTTATTGCTCCTACGAAAGAAAGATTCCCCGCGCATGACGACTAAGCCTAAGGTGCGCGGATGCAGGGCCAGGGGCCGTTGTCAGAAGCATCGTTAAGTTAATGCAAATTTAATTAATGCTAAGATAGCAGCTGCTCTTACGACAATAGCGTTGACAGAAACGTCAAACGCATCGCAGTCCCGGCCCCCCCCCCACTCAGTGTTATTTAGGGTACGCATATGCTCGTTCCCTCCCTTTGAAAGCACCCCCCTATCTCAGGACTGCAATAAAATTTCTGAACCCCCCTTTCGCGGGTTTTTCCTGCCTTGGAGACCCCCTTAAATCCGGAACACTGCTCAATGTACCCCCTATCTCAGGTGAGCTCTCATTCCAACCGTAGTGACGTTAGTGTAGCGTGTGGAACTGTCGAACCAGTCTACACTACGTAGTAGGCCCTATAGAGTTCAGTGATCGAGGGGAACTAGGGGGCAATATTTTTACATTTCAAAATTAAATAATCCTGAATGAGCTTTCAAAACTAGCAGGAATTTCAGGAATTTGATCCCGGGATTTGATAAAGTTTTCTATGATATTCAAGATGAAAGAGAGAGAGGAAAAACACCCCCTTTTTAAAGAAATATCCGGGTGAAAAGTCAAATACACCCCTTTTTTACAATTCTTGGGCCGGATTTTGTCGCGCGAAAAATACCCCTTTACCGGAGATTTTGGGAACGCGCATGCGGTCCCTCCGACCTCGGAGTGGGGGGGCCGGGATCGCAGTAGTATTATGGGGAAAACTTACGATAACATTAACAGCCTAGCTGCTACAGTACAGGAATTTCATAATTTGCTGTCACAAGGCTGCTTCGATGAGAATCGATCACAAAACTCAAATTCATACACATTTATTGTACATGTATCACAGCAACTGATGCATTCCATGATGATTAGGCCCTATAACCACAATATCTAAAGAAAAACGACACGCTCACGAATTTATTCTGCACAGCAATTTACAAGAAGCGCGTGTCATGACTCATGACCAAAGTATTTAAAACAAAAGAACAACCGCCACTCGTACACGTTTGTTTTGGCACACGATCGGTAGATATGTAGTTCTGATGTGTTTTCCATAAAAAACACATGTTTTACTAATTATAATAAAATATAATATTACTATAATTGCAATTATTTGTGTAAATGTGTTATTTTCATCTTAGTTCTAGAGTTACACACGCACGCACGCACGCACGCACGCACGCACGCACGCACGCACACACACACACACACATCACGTTAATACTCTCAAAAGAACAGTAGGTTTTAACGCACCCATAGCCACACAGGTACATGGAACGTTTTAACAATAAAATGATGGTAAATAAACAAGAAATGTATTTACTACCTAACTCTTAATGTTTCTCTACTTTCTTTTGCCTATTATTACTGATAATTTCCTGTTATTATTGCTGAAAATTTCCGTTCAAATGCTCGACTGCAACACACAAGCACACCGCACGCAGAATAAAAAAATTCGAGTAAAACGAGAGTAGAAAAACATTAAGACTTTGGTAGTAAATACATTTCGCGTTTACCTAGCTACCATCATTTTATTATTGAAACGTTCCACGTGCCTGTGCACATAGCACCAAATAAAATACATTTCAGCATATTTTTCAGACATGTGGCAATTTACCATTACGACGGTATCTGGTTACATTTAACCCAGGCTGCGCAAGCAGCAAGTTATAATACAGCATGCGGTATGCTTCGTCATCATTCACTATACGCACGTTATCTAAAAGCATAGTTTACTTTTTATTGGGGGTGGAGATGGGTTGCAGTGTATGTATTAGTACAGCAACGAAATCTACAGGATATATCACTGAGTTATATATATTTTCGAGGTCAGCAACTCTGGATTCATCCACAAACCACACCCGCTCTTATCAACCGATGGCTCCACAGGCACTTGGAACGTCTCAATTAAATAATAAAAAGGTAAATAAACACGAAATGTATTTACTACCAAAGTGTAATGTTTCTCTACTCTATTTCGCCTAGATAATCACCTGTAAATGCCGGTCAAATGCTCATTACAACACACAAGTACACCGCACGCTATCTGCTGCACACTGACACATAAATGTATAGTTTATAATAATAATAATAATAATAATAATAAAAATAATAGACTATATATTTATGTCAGCTAGTGTGCGGCGGCCAGCGTGTGACAGTGTGTTGCAGATGAGCATTTGGACGGCATTTACAGCAAATTGTCAGCAAAAATAGGTGAAAGAGAGTAAAGAAACATTAAGACTTTGGTAGTAAATAGATTTCGTATTTATTTAGCATTATATTTTATTGAAACGCGCCAAGTCGCCACAGCGACAAATACTGAGCTCTATCGCGATCGATAGGGCAGGTTAAACATAATTTGCCACGTGAAAATAAACCAACGGGCACCAATTTTTTAAATTACGTAGTTACCAGCCCTGAGACCGATTAGTTGTTAGCGAGAGAGAGAGAGAGAGAGAGCGAGAGAGAGAGAGAGAGAGAGAGAGAGAGAGAGAGAGAGAGCCAGAGAGAGAGAGAGAGAGAGGAGAAAAGAGACGGAACGTCGAGAGGAGTATGAGAAGAAGAGAGAAAGAGCGGAAGAGAGCGGACGAGAGCTGGAGAGGAGAGAGAGAGACAGAAGAGAGAGAGAGAGAGAGAGAGAGAGTAGAGAGAGCGCAGAGAGAGAGAGAGAGAGAGAGAAGAGACGAGAGGAGAGAGAGAGCGAGAGAGAGAGAGACGAGAGAGAGGAGAGAGAGAGAGAGAGAGAGAGAGAGAGAGAGAGAGAGAGAGAAGAGAAGAGGAGAAGAGAGAGAGAGGAGGAAGAGAGAGAGAGAGAGAAAGAAGAGGAGAGAGAGAGAGAGAGGAGAGAGAGAGAGAGAGAGAGAGAGAGAGAGAGAAGAGAGAGAGAGAGAGAGTGTGTGAGAGAGGAGGAGAGAGAGAGAGAGATGGGTTCTTAGTACAGGATTATTCTAATCTACTATCACATAGTAGTCATTCTCTGTCAAAACTATAAAAAAAACACATGTCATTTGATCTCCAAGATACATTTATGGCCAACTATCACCCACAGGAAACGAAAATCTTAGAGAGACCTCTAAACAAGCTTCTTTCTGTCTGCTGCAACTTTTTTGTTTAAAATTGAGAAGTCAACGGGGAATTACGTTCTGGTGTTAGAGCACTGTGAGCATAACCATGTTGAAAAACTCTTAGGCAGTCCAACGGATCGGAACCAAAGCCATATGAACTTTACACACAAAAAACGTCTAAAAGCGCATGAAAGTATCAATTTTTAAGTTACGGATGCCTAGTGCTGGCATCTCACTCGCTAGATTTGTTTGAAGTCGGCTTTTGGACACACAAAGTATCTATGATATGGTATGGCAGCCAGTTTAGGGCAAACACTAATATTGGCAAAGGCAGCGTGAAATTTGATTAGCTGTCTTTGACCACTAGATGGCTACCCGCAAATACGTACAGATGCGTTACAACTGTCATTCTACCTCTACACACACCTATAGAATGGCTTGAATGCTGTGGTATAAAAATGACCAAGTTAGGTGCATGTGATAACAGAAATTCGTGTCTAAAGAAAAACTATATCAATTTAGTTTCTGAAAGGCGGGCGGCTATATTTATCTGCACTGGGTTTTTTATTTCGAATATCCGTACATGTAATTGGTACAGACACAATATCAGACGGTCGTCGGTGCATGTGAAAATAGATTCAATATTTCCAGCACCATTCTCACAAGGACAGGCAGTAATTGTTAAGTGCGCACTTCTTTAGTAACGCATATATGCCGCTAAGTACGCTTCACGCACCAGCATATCTATGGCAGGTTGTACAGTAGAGTAATAGCCGAACAATACTTTACACTCCAATACATACATTACAATCACCGTGCACCATAACGTCTAATCTAAGATTCTAATCCTAACTCCATTAGGTATCGCATATGCAGGGGCGTGTACAGGATTGTACCAGGGGGTCTTAACCGTAACGCCAAACTTGCGAGCACGCGAAGGGGGGTCTGGGGGCCTCCCCCATAAAAAGTTTGAAATTAGACCCCTTAGATGCGTTTTCTGCGCGAGCAGGGGGGGGGGTCGGACCCCCCCCCCCTGTACACGCCCATGAATATGGGTCCTAACGTATGCTTGAATGCATTACGACCTTTTGGATATAAAACAAGATCATAATACAAAATGAACTCTATTTTCTATTATGGACTCCTGATATGAATGGCCTAATACTAATAGTAAATAGTAATATAACCAACTACACCACAATGTGCTTCTAGTCTAGAAAGCTATATGGTTACGCTAGCCCCTAGTGTTAGTAATAACATCAATAACGCGTAACATATCAATAGTCAATACTGACAATAGCCACACCAACCGAATACTGCCCTAACCTAGCAGCAAGCACTATAAATATAACCTTGCTACTATAGAGTGGCAATACACTACCTTAATTAGTACACTACAGAGTAAGCTTTGAAGTGACTGATGTGTCTTTGTTGAATATAGCTACTGAGTGCTAAGTTTCTTGTTTTCAAGTTATCAACATATTTTCGATGGACCCGGTTTTGTCACGCCACCTCCACACTGTTTACAACGAGCTACATCACGAATACCATAAATGGGGTTTGGCACAGTCAACGAGTACACGTCGGGAACTACCTAACGATCGCCACGTTCCAAAAAACCAATGAACTGCGAACTTACGACGTCGGTGAGATCCGCTGCAGGGAATAACTGCCGGTAGAGGATTGTCCTGCGAATAAGTTCCACCTAAGTATTTCGCCTCACAACACGTTGTCCTCGCGATTTCTCTCTCGCTGTAACTTTTCTTATATGCACATAACA
>NW_014577503.1:160756-162313 GCF_000485595.1 Priapulus caudatus
CGACATTACAACCGATTGACAACACTACTATTTGATATGGTTAGGGTTAGGATTAGGGTTAGGGTTAGGGTTAGGGAGTAGGCGTAGGCGACTCCCTAGACTCGTTAGTGGAGTAGGCGAGGTACGGTACGGCATATTAGATAGTACCAGGGTACGTTCCGATATACCGGACCGTACCCAGGGTACGTTCCAGCAGTACCCAGGGGGACATAGACCCTCTCAGCATAAGAGAGACATATATCATATAACAATCATTACAACCATGAGCAAGGGGCATCTGCCCACCCACAGAGTACATAGCAAAATAAAATAATAAACAATAAATGGATATGACCCTAAAATAATTTAAAAAATAATAGACCAAGATGATTTCTTAACATAATTCTAGCATGCGTGTGGTTTATTTATTTTATTTTTTTATAAAAGATATTACCTCGCTCTACCACGTTGGGGCACGAACATGGACTTCCATGCATGCAGCAGTTTGTTCAGAATATCCTAGGCTACGCAGCTCTAAATAGTTTTGTTTTATGAAATACCACAAGAGCTAAGACATACGCGCTTAATCTGTGAACTCATGAATGAAGTTCTCTAATTACGGGATATGAATGGGCACGGGCCATCAATGAACTGAACCTTGGCCGGAAGTGCGGCCTGAGAAGCAATGCCACAGGAAACCTATCCGACAAGAGGTGGTCTCATTTTGGGTCCACCCAGTCGCACTGTACGTATATGAGCACATGTTCTCATCGTGACAATTTTCTGCGCCTTTACCTTCGCGCCACATCTATGAGTACTCGTATCTTGACATGTGAGGGGTCAGTGCGTGTTGCGCATGCAAGGAATTTAGTGTCCGTATGAACGGAAGCTATTATGATAACCAATAACGCCCATCGGAGCATGGACGATCAATCATTCAAACAGGAGCCGAGCTTAAAACTGTTATACTAACTAATAAATACACCAGTGCAGCTTCATTCATTATATTCCTGTCTGGTACTGGTTGATCATTGCTGCCACTGTATGAGAAGTAGCTTTACCAAATTTGTATCGTAGCAGCAGCGTCTAGCATAGCCTTCATCAAAACCATTTGATTTTATTATTGAATACGATCATTAAATGATACATGCGAGGCCCACACCTCACTCCCTCCCGTATAAATTATAAACACAACTCCAGATGTGAGCGCAAGATGTAAGCCAGGATGATTTTACCAGCAGTGTATCATAATTTACATGTATTATGATAAGCGCCGGATTAACTATTCACTTTAGCAATGAAGAAGGAAGGAAAAGGGGAGAAGATCGAGAAGTGAAACAGAGGCTGGTATGCGGAGCTGCCACGGCGCTGTCGAGAGAGAGCGAGATAGATAGATAGATAGATAGATAGATAGATAGAGAGAGAGAGAGAGAGAGAGAGAGAGAGAGAGAGAGAGAGAGAGAGAGAGAGAGAGAGAGAGAGAGAGAGAGAGAGACGAGAGACGAGAGAGAGAGACGAGAGACGTAGAGTACGAGAGAGTAGACGAGAGAGACGAGAGAGAGAGACGAGAGACGAGAG
>NW_014577503.1:162796-217796 GCF_000485595.1 Priapulus caudatus
AAGAAAAAAAAAGAGAGAAACAAAGAAAAAGAGAGAGAGAGAGAGAGAGAGAGAGAGAGAGAGAGAGAGAGAGAGAGAGAGAGAGAGAGAGAGAGAGAGCAAGAAACATATGGCACATCCTGCTCTAAAAAAGCTAGAAATTTCTCTCTCGTCAATTTCGCTATATTCTTTCCTTCTCCAATTCCAACGCAATTTAAATTCTGATTACATCTAATATAGATATTATCAAGAGCTAATAATACCTTATAGGTAGCTTAATACCTTACGACCTAGCTTATACCTTAAGGTATTATTAGCTCTTGATATTATATAAATAAAAAGTAAAAACTAGGTCATTCGCAACCAGAAATTCTATGTATGAAATATGAAATTAGTGTTATGTTATTCATTAAACAGCGTTAATTTGACTAGACTTTTAATCGTTTACGATAATATTAACTCAGCATTATTATTATTATTGTTGTTGTTGTTGTAATAAATGATAACATGATTAAAATCATAATAATATAATATTGATTTGAGAGTAATTCAACACATTATTTCCGAGCAGGTATATTACACCTATATAATGTAGTAAAATTATGAACAGCACGAAAATTATGTAATCGCTACGTATACATCAGCAAGTTGCGTATTATTTTGGCGAAATTCCAAGGAATCTATAATATATATATATATATATATGCGTGCGTGTGTGTGTGTGTGTGTGTGTGTGTGTGTGTGTGCGCGCGCGCGCGTGCGTGCGTGCGTGCGTGCGTGCGTGCGTGAGTGCGCGCGCGCGCGTGTGTATAAGATACAAGCAGTTATAGTAATACGAATGTACAATCAATCAAATACGCCATTGCCAATGCCATATGCCTTATAGCGATAAACGCGTAAGCTATATTACCATTGATGAGTATGGACGTATCACTAAGAAACGTTAAAAACGCGCACCTCCCCACATCGATTCATTCTGTTGAATGTCATATGCCATGCCAATCATATACGCCAAGCGATATGCCATTTCACGCAATATTTCAAATTTCATTTGAGAGTATAATGATAAAATCAGTCAAGCGCATGTACTAAACACGGTAAAGTGCCATTTCATCTAAAAATATACCGTGTAAAAATACACACACAAAATAAATGCTAGAATGTATATAGATATAACTTACGCTATATATTGCACCAATGAATTCTTCCCACGAAACGTTTACGTACGTCACTGGCCAAACCAATACGGCTGATGGGTCTGTATGCGTATATAGCACTCTATGGGTGCATGGATGATACCTGGCTATAGGGATATGTTGATAGATAACGTTTGCGGTCAAGCTAAATTCTCAATCGATGTCGGAAGTGGGGATGCTGAGCACTTCCTGGCAGCAACATACATCCTCTAGTGTGACCAACCCCACCTGCCCTAAATACAGGGAACCGCCCAAGCTGACCCATAAGTTCATATGCTATGTTGAGGGCAAGTAGGAGTGGATTTGTTTTATCGCTGCAACACCGCCACCAGTTGCTGATACTATGAAACGTGGTAATTTAAACCCCCTGAATTTTGACTCATTTTCGTACAGTAGTAATATACATGAGTGCAATATGGTACTCGAGAAATACAGTCTATATTCACATCTCTAATTGTATATAGCCTAAACAAAATAGGGAGTTTTGTTTGGTTTATATTTTCGCGTTCCATATGAGTCATAACTATATATCATATATATATATATATATAATATATATATATAGCACGAATTGCATCTGAACTTATATTTACTTGCCCACCTAAGTTTGTAGTTATTATAACAGCTAGGCACTTTCTGTGTAGGTAATATCATTATATTCTAGTTTTTATACACGTAACAGCAAGCATCTCAGTTAACCTAAGCTTTTAAAGCTTACACTGTATTGCTGATTATAATATACACTCTGCCTTGTTTGTTTTCAGAATACACTTATAGAAGTTTTCCTGCTAATTGGACATAATATTCTACATTGCAGTGTTTACTATATGAGGTCATATTTAATTCGGTTTTCGCAAAGACTACCATATTTGTTCTAATATATGTTTTGTGATGCGAAATCATCCCATGTATAGCCATGCCCAAGGCCCCAAAAGGACAATGCCAATTAATGCTGCATACCAAAACTTACATATTTGTGATATTAACAGGAACTATATATATATATATATATATATATATATATGAATGAACTAACTTATTGTAACAAAGAAAATACGTAGGTAGTGTGCGAATAAACCATACAGGCATTAGTTGAAAACTGCACGTAGAAATTATATCTACTGGCAGGCCGGCATTGATAAGAGCATAAGAGAGACATTCAGCATTCTACATATAAGTATAAATTAGATTCTGTCTGCTATTAAAATGCTATTAATATCAAAACAATTAAAAGTAATGCATGATTCTGTAACTATATATAGATATATACTTACTTATCTTAGCTGGCTCGACGTGTCAATACTCTCTCACCACTCACTTCGAAGCCGCGGAAGAAACCATTATTTCCGGGGCAACATCCGCTTTCAAAACAGTGTTTGTTTTTCGGGTGAGTCGGTCAACGAGAATGCGCGTACACACGTCGTACGCATGCGCACGCACGCGAGTGCGCGTCTTTGTATTTGAGAGTACGCGTGCGTACGTAAGTTCATGTCTGCGTGTTCAGTTGCACAAAACCCTCCAAATGTTAAAAGATTCACTTCAGTAACAATCGAACGGTTTGGTTATGACTGCGAAATAGTAGTCGTTACAACCAAACAATGTATCCATCTGAACGCTGCTACTATGTTATCACTGGACATAGTTTATAGTTATTGACTGTTTAATAGTATGATTAATTAACTAACATCTGATAAGCTCACTGCGGCGCTAAATGTGGGAAATTAAAAGATGAGAGAAGCAGATCTAGACCAAGACGGTCTGCAAACCAAGAGAAATGCTAGACGTTTTGTTTACACCCGAGATCAATGTAATAAAGATAAATAAGGTTATCTTATATATTAGTCCGTGCAGGTATAGTACATGTGTTTGAACATGGTATGCGCGGCCACAAAATGAAAGAAGAGTTTATCAATTATATAGAAAAATTCATATATAATATAATATATTTCACAAGATAATTGGTTTTCCCCGATGAGTTTGCAATACAATTTATACCAACACTAAACTAGAGGGCTGACTATTTTCAAAGTTCAAGTCCCAAGCAACACTACAGCCACATCCCCAGTACCGTATTTTCAGGAAACGTTTGTGCTTCCACGTAAATGTGACATATTTCAGGTACGGAGACATATAAATTCACATACATTATTTTTTAAATAGTTTTATTGTTAGGTACAAATGAATTGCGTATTTACACTGGGTATCTCATGCCGACAATGCATCAACAATAACGCCACAATGCGCGCTCGTACCTGGGTTATACATAAAACCAGCCACTGTGGCACGCATCCCTGCAAGATGCATAAATATATGAGACGCCATGCAGACCTAACATTATAACACTTGATAGAAAATAAACCTCGCCAAGAAACATTCGTTACATTCTTGAAATGTAATTCAGAGAACACAATACCACACTAATTTCACCTGCGACCTATCATACAGTAAGTCTGATGCTTTTAACCTAGGCACTGAGATGAGAAATATACCAACTTATAAATGCGAAGTGTTATAACCATAATATGCCCATCTTGTTTTCAAAATTTTCCAACAAATTAAATGAATCTTTCTTTCACACACGCAACCAACACGTTTCGCGAACTAACTTGCGGTAGCTGACAGAGCAGCAAAAGACATGGCATGTGCTGCGAATGTGTGACATCGCACATAGATGAGAAAATTGGTCTGATATATTCTTGGCAACATCCTATAAGATGCAAGATTTGCGTCTACGCGTGACAGGGTGGGTGTGAAATGCCACCTCTGCATTATTACAGATTGTAAACATTTTGCCATAAACAAGCACACGTACATATGTAAACAGTTGTATTTGCATACATATATAGACAGACAGTGGAAATCATTTATGCACGCCATTACAATTATTTAGTTGCCCGTTGAAAATAGAAACCTTATATGTGAGTGTGACAACAAACATTGCTCTGATACTTTCCCGTGTTCTATGCTAATATAAATACATGACTATGCAGAACGACTAAAAAACAGTGCACGAAAGGCTAACAGGGTGATTCAAAATACGTGCGCATTACACACAAACAAGGTTTAACATCACAATGACACACGGGTGGGGCTCTACGACACTACATAAACCGTAGTATCCGAATGGCTACTAAACTAGTGATGTTACAACGAACTGGTGCGGTAAAAACAAAAAAACTGACAGCAATCCACCAGAATTCAGGAAGAACTGTTTCCATGTAGAACACATCGAAAAATGATTTGTACGGACAAACATATATTTAAATCACTTGTTGAACATGAAATTATACAAAAACAGAGAACTAGCCACCATGTTCACCGATATCCTACGATAAAAATTAGCAGTACTGCCACGTTCACAACACGGTTGTGATATCAACGCTTATATAAGAAGGCATCACCTGCTCAAACACATAAAAATCGCACGATAAGACGACCTATGAGATGACAATTCACGAGAACCTATGTGAAATGGCTTCCTAAGTATCAACTAAATTTTCCGGTGTTAAGTTTAAAAGGAAACTTCATACTAAATTACTACAACTCAACACACATTAATGCTGACCACATGTAAATTATACACGTATCCAGCTGATCGTTTACAAAAATACATTTTGCAGTTTCATTACAAACAGTGGAGATGATGTAGAAAATGCGCCGTGCCACGTATAATTTGATGTCTTCTTTACGAAATATATACACAATAAATATTTTAGTTTACAGCTTTTATATACATGGATGATCACTCACCATAGGCAGTGCGATTATGTGCGAAAAACCAATATGTTGCAGAACTGGGACACCGATCAGCCAATTACTACTTGCTTAAAAAATTAATAATCTATATGGATCTACTAAAGAACCTCTGTATACCGACCGACCAGGATATTTTTGGCAAGTTGCTGGAACCCTTGAACACCCAACAAACATTAGTTGGATTAAATTTCACAAAACAAGTCTACTATTACAAAGTGGGCATATGCGCAATAAAAGAGAAACGCGAAATATGAAACCCATGCTCAAATGAGGCATGTTTATGACATCATACGGATGGCACGGAATCTAATAATAGGCGTTTAGAACGTCACTGAAACTAACTGAAACTAAACTGGTATCTTTGAACATGGCATAAAACACAGGAGTTTCTTATGCACTGCAGGGCAATTTGAGCGCTTTACAGGGAGAAATAAACCATTCGTTTATGATATCTGCACTTTCCTGTTTTTCAAACGTGCTTCTTTATCAAATAAAAAAAGCAATACGAGAGCATGCAACAACCGCCGCTAAGCACTGACTCGAATGAACAACTGAATAAATGAAAACAACCTCATCGAAACCCATCACGGTAAAACAGACACAAACCTACGTAAAGGAAAATGAAAGAAATTTCCCAACAGCAGTAAAACCATTAGGAACAACATTTCGGTGCACAGTACAAGTGGGTCCAGGAACCACCGCCTCCTTATAACAGTGGCTTTCAAGTAACTAGATGGCCCTGATACACCCCAGACACGCCCGTTAAAACTCAACCGCCGCACCCACCCACCCCCCACCCACCCAAGCAAAAATGGTTTGCTGTAGCAAACGCGTGTCTCGCCAAGCATATGGTAGCCCGTTCATACCAAGATGAAATTCTAGCAAAGGTGGGGGCGTATATTAGTTTCAATAACTCGCTGCATCAGAGGGAGAGCGAATGGATACACCAAAATCTACTCAGGCAGGAGGGTTTCAATGCTCAGCCAGCGACGAGGTGTGTCCATAAGTTCTCCACTGCTCAAGTCACATAACGCATGTAAGAGTGGATTTACATTTTGTCACGCCAACGTCACTGTCAACGAAAAGGTGGCTGGCTTTCAACAGCCGACCGTGCCCACCGAGTGCTGTACTTTAAACATACGGCCACGATGACTCGATGCGCAATGAAGACCACCCATGCACTGCTTCCCTGTATTGCGCGCGTAGCCGGCGCCCTAACGCTGCGCATCACGCATCTCACATGCACAGTCTAAGCACAGAAACTTCCTGCCTAAACATGAGCGCCTGCCTCGGTGGGTGCGCAAAGGGTTACCGCTTGTACTTGCGATTGAGAATGAGCAGTGTAACTCGACACAATACTAACGATGTACAAACACCGATCATCTGTATCAGTGCACCACCTTGGGCCTCTGCTGATGCCACCATAGTTCTGCTATGCCGCCCAATTCCAGACTGCACATTCTTCCAATGGGCTCATCGCAGAGGTGGCACCCGATCCGTACACATAGCGCTTATGCAGCTGTGCCTGTGAAAGCACTCACAAGTGCAGGTGCTACAGCTGCTGCTGGCTGGCTTCATAACAGTTTATCATCGTGGCAAACAGTATTGCTGATCTGCTGTTTAAAGCACTGATATTTATTGCTTTACCCCACGGTTATAACAGAGCGAAGCCAATGGAAATCATCCACACTTTTCTTAGAGCGCTCTCACAGTGCACCTACTCATTGCTCAGCTATTCATCTGGAATGTGGACATAATATGGGAGTGGCGCTATTCACCGTAGCAGCTGGAATGTCCATGCTTCCTCCACAAAAAGCAGAAATGCCAAGTAATGCACAAGACGAGGCCAATGACTTTTGCTACATAACATAACATGCAGTATCTGAAGTGGTGTGACATACACTGGTCAATTTGATAACAACCATTTTAGAAGAGGCTGATACTTCGTACATGTATAAGAAAACAGATTATCCTAAAGCCTGAGACAACGCATGACTGACAATAGTTCAACTTTGAGGGTGTGTGGTGAATAAAGTTGTGGTTCTAGGGCAGTGGAAGTGTTTAGATTCGACTGCTGCGAAGCCAGCAAACTTTCCAATAAAACAGCATGACATGTGGTGATGGACTACAAGTAATTTGATTTGAGAGGTAATAAATATATTCTTCCTCAATAGACTATGGAAAACGTATTCGAAAACATCTTGGTATTCCTTGCAGGTGGCAGCACTGTTTAGCATGCAGATATCCAGCCACTCTCTGCAAAGAAGCTAAGGAGTCTGTTTTTGTTGCTTCTACTCAGGCCCTCAATACTGTGGGTTCTGAGTGAACCTCCATGCTTCTTACGTAGGCTTTCCTAAGGGAGACACACAGAACTGTTAGGTATAAAATGTCCAAAATTCATACCAAGTATAAATTCTACACGTACACACTAATCTAAAAAATTCTGTCACTGCTATTAATGGCTGTGACAATCCAACTTCCCAAAGATTAATATAAAACCTGTGTCACAAGCATAGGGTGAATCATTAATCAAAGCCTGGTAGTCTAGACTACTGATCTGTCCAGTAAATTAAACCAAATGCCCATATAATTCAATTAAAACCCACTATAAATTTTTTGTTTGACAAAAAAATCACATTTACCACCGACCAGGATAAACTATAAAAACAGAAACACAGCCAAAGAGATCTAAACAACTAGGTCAACTCGGACACTACTCGATTCCCATATCTAGCAGTAAATATACGACTGAATGGTCAGGTAAAAAAACTTTGCACCTGAGCATTACTTACCTTAATGAGACAGGTCTTGATGGTTACATAGTGAGCAGGCTTCAGGTTCATGGCAGTGCATAGCTGCAAAAAATGACAAATACACATCTTTAAGTAGTAATAACAGACACTACTTCTATTAAAACTACCTTCTCCATAATAGCATCAATTTTATAAAGACATATCAACTCATCACACAGACACAGCTGTAACGCTTTCACTGGCCAACACGGCCAAACTGCATGCAGCGCCCCCCTTCGCACACTCAGGTTACCACTGCCACAAGGCTAGCACTATTTTTCAAGTGGGCGGAGCTCCAGGGAAAACCAGCAAATGGCAATCCAACGGCCGCGAAGTCGCCGTCGAACAGAACATTAGAAATTTCTATTATTTGCATGTTTGTTGGTGGACAAATTTGGTGGACAAATTTAGATGTTTTAAGCTGAATACGCAAAAATGCATCAAAGACAATGTTCGAGAATTAGGTATATTGGCAAGCATCCGAAAAATTTATGATAAATATTAAATAAACACGTGAACTTAGTTTAGTAAACAGCGTAATGATTTGAAAGTAGTAAATGGGCGCACTATTTCGTATCACTATTTTATCAAATTTCTCATAAAATAATGGTCGGATTTTTAATATCTTTGCAACTTTTATTAGTCCAAATCTTATTACATAAGATACGAGTAACGTGCCTGCTGTAAAACTTGTAGTAAAAAAGCGTTACAAATTGTAACCGAAATCCATCTGTGGCAGTGGTAGATTGAGCCTATGAGCGAGAGCGCCATCTGTCGTGGAGTTTGCAACACGGCCTGTCAGTACCTTTTGCTCCCT
Source organism: Priapulus caudatus (assembly GCF_000485595.1). Taxonomy (NCBI): domain Eukaryota; kingdom Metazoa; phylum Priapulida; class Priapulimorpha; order Priapulimorphida; family Priapulidae; genus Priapulus; species Priapulus caudatus. Next base: position 171,337 of record NW_014577503.1, read on the forward strand.
CTCAGACAGCAGGTCGTTTCCATGCTGGCTGGTGATCTCCAGCGGACCCATGTTGTTACTGCCGCCGCCGCCTTTTGCGAACAAGGACGACTTTTGTTCGCCGCTTTCTCTGTACGAAGGAATATACAACAAACGAATATGGGTATATAAAGTATATAGTATGAGAATACAGTGCAGTTTTTGCTTAAATTATTTCATATCAGTGTTATTATATTAGTGTAAAACAGAGAGACTCAAGGTAGATTGTGAGCGATAAAATTTAGTTTATCTACAGCACACAACGTACTCTGCTGCTGCTGCAGACTTTTTTAAGGACATGGTTGTTGATGTGGTTGAAGTGCTTCGCCTTGCCAAGGACATGCCGATGGTCATTCCACCCTAGATGAACGACGAAGTGTTGGAAAGATTACAATGTGTGTGCAGTAGAGAAAGTGTTGACATGTATTTAATCAGAAATTTTAGGATACAAAGACAAGTTGCGAGGGACACCAAGGAACTTCCTTCAAAGGTGGTTGACCATGAAAATTTACTTTTTTATCATCGTCTTTTATGTAGAGCAGGGAGGGATACGTACAGAAAATAATTAATGGGAAATGTGCAAATGGGAACCAGGTAGGGCAACCACAGCATTACATTGTCATGGATACTATCCTATTTTTAGGGGAACAACAGCAAGAAGGACAGCAATCATACTTGTGGTTGATGTCGTGTTGAAATTCAAACTACAGTATCATGTTTCGAGAGTGTATACCCAAAACAAGTATAAATATTTAAAATGGCTCCATTATGTACAAAGCTGGGTAATTAAACTGAATGTTATCTGAAATTACAGACGAGTAGTTTGATCATATTTTCTTGCCACAAAAGGTTTACCTGTCCTTCATCATTCTATTGAGGAAATAAACAGTGTATTTTTTCTATACAGACCACCGACTATATCACGAGTATCAATACATTATTGTATTAAGTGATATAAGTGACTATCAAAGCATTTCTATCACAGGAAAGACATTGTAAAACTCTATTCATATAAGAGTGCATTTAAAAGTCATAGAGTATGCCAGCTGGCATTACTCACTACAGGAAGAGAGTGCAAAATAGCAATACATACTCACAGCTTTTCTTGTCTCCTTTTTTTTCTCCATTAATAATCGAGACTTTTCAAAATCATCTAATTCTGCAAATAGATTAGGTTGTCAAATGCTGTGTAATAAATGCTGAAGATCATGTATAGAACAATCTTTAGCATATTTTAAAAAACTGATTACATTTTATCAGGAATGGCATTCATCCCTTCCCACTTCGAAACATCAAAATGTCCTTCATGCAGTTTACACCATCAATTCAGATTTCATGTATGGAATACCATAAATCACACACACACGCGCGCGCACACGCACGCACGCACGCACGCACGCACGCACGCACACACACACACACACACACGATTTTTACTGATCTTTAGTATTGCTTACCAGAAAACTTAGTAATGCCATGCTTTCTGTATCTCACCAACTCCTTGTGTCTAGACTTTAGTTTTTTCTCATCTGCAAAATAGCCAATAAAATTATATACCAAAGTGACAAGAATCTAATCCTGTTTTAAAACCATTCCCTCTCATATAAATCCAAAAATGAGACAAAACAGATCTCACGACTCTCACCTATCACCGGGCATATTACTGATTACCCCAGAAAAAATCACGATGATTTTTTGCCATTACAGGCCATAAAACAATAAATACCAAGCAAATATGTGGTTGAATTCATGCAGACCTGCCAACCTGTGATTCATGAAAATAGTAAGGCTTTTCTTTTATTGCAGCAGGCAGCCATTTTACTTGTATGCTATGTGCGCAATGAATGATGGGACTAACTCTAGATCACACGAGAACAACGTGAACGCGTGATCCAATATGCTGCGCCCACAATCGCCAGATATTTCTCGGCTCACAATGTAAAAAACATTAATTTTCACAAGTCGTAAAAAATCGTAAGATTTTCAGTTTGATCGTACATTCGTAGAAACATCATGGAATTCGTAAGGAATACGAAAAAATCGTAAGGGTTGGCAGGTCTGTTCATGAGATTTGCAGAAATTAAATTATATATAAAAATAGCACCACAAATACAAGTGCATCCGATTCCGTGATGTAATTTTATTATACCCTGGTACCAGTCAATGGTATCCTGTAAGATATGAGAATCCCATGCTATCAATAGTAGTGATGCTAACGAATGTAAACAGATTTACTTTGAAATGCAGATCAGTGCATATATTGATGAAAATAATGACGAGTGAGTGTTCTAATTCTAAGACATTTGAGCCTTACTGCATACACTTAGTATGAGGTAGAGTACCGGTATCGGCAATTATTTCCACGGTAAGGTAATTATTAGGTTAGGAAAAACATGAGAAATCATTACTTAGACTATAGGTACACAGTGCTGCCACCTGTGTGTGGGAAAGATTTACAATATTACTATTAGTGCCTGACAGAGGGGAAAAAAACCACATGGGCAAGTCAAATTAATTTAAATGTCCAAAATGTAAGTTTGCGGCCCAATCAATATTGATTAATGCTAGTTTTCTATGTTTACTTTAAATAAAACACTGAAACTTCTAGACGTTTTCAGCAATTGCCAGTCCAGCACTTTCGATGGTCCAACCATATTGCAGTGGTGGAATTGCAAATATACTGCACATTGGCTGACTATAATTCACTAATTTGCTGCTATGTTGTTGTTGTATTATACAGGTACAGCTGTAAAACTTTCATTTCTCACATAAATCTAAAAATGAATCAATTTAGACAAATTTAGTCTCACCTGTAAGCGTACATATTACTGATGCTTCAGCATAAAAATTATTATGAGTTTATGTTGTTATATAATAGGCTATAAAACAAACAAGTGCCGCAGAGCGACAGCGCTCAACTGACGTGTACTGTAGCCATACTGGGTTAGCTTGGACACTTACGCTGCAAGTCATCAAAAAATTGCTCACGCTCAATGGCTGACTGGAACTGAGCAAATGGTCTCATTTTATCATGGAATTCTCTGAAAAAAACACAAATGAATAATATTAATATTATTCTTAATTGTTAAAACAGAATGCACATTTTAGGAACATTTAGAACCCAGTTACTTTAGCTACGCACTGCTAAAAATATAAAATAACAAAATAGGTTGTTAAGATCATACAATGATACAGCTAAAAACATATTCAATTCTGGTTTAATCAAATGGGTTTAATCATAGGTAGATATCAGGGGATGGATAAATGAAAACAGCTCTCCAGCAACTACCCCATAAGCCCTCACTCCCTCCAGAGTGAATCAAACTCTGAACAATCACAGAAAGTAGGAAATTTACACCGGCTAATTTTATCCACGTTCATATATTATAACATAGAAGCACAGACAATGTGTATGAGCAGGGACCCAGCAGTGTTCTTCCCGGCCTCCTTCCTTATCCATAGAAAACTAGTGACAACCATTTTACAAAGAATGAACCATTATAAAGAAATCTAAGCACACACTTTTATGTTGACCTTCCTTCTGGATATTTCAGGTCATGGCAATAACTATACAATTCGTACAGACTGCAAAATCTGGTCCTATATCACACTATTTAGGGCCAGGCCTGGGCCAAGCAAGCACTACACTGCAGTGTACAGACACAAAATATTCAACTGGGCTAAGTTAGCATGGGTGACTGACTGCACATGCTTAGTTTGGCCTTTTACGTCACACAGCAGACAGCAATGTCGGTAAAACAATAGCACTGCCGACGGCATTATTATGATTTACACTGACACTGAGCTGCTGTAATACTAGAAGAAGAATATTATTATTAAAAAGGTGACTGAATACACAGCAGAAATTACAACCAGAATATAATCGATTTGGGTATCCGATTATAATCTAATTCAGCCATTTTACCAGTAATGAAATATAAACATGCACACTGCCATGTCTGCCTTCTCATACCTTCTAAAAAGATTCTTCTGGCCAAATTGTAATCAGACTATTTACCTCGTCGTTCCAGTTACTACCTCTATTTGCCATTATATTATGAACCAAGTTGTCTACACTATATGAGCATACAGTAGTGAATGGAAAATCAAAAACTAAAACAATTTAGTCTGCGTATGCCCTGGATTGCGAACACACACAATTTACACGGATAACTTAGCATGCTTTGAAGTGGGCATGGTCCACCTCAGTTCGGGGGAGGGGGGCAACTTAGTCTGGACTAGCGCGTACATAGCCCGGGATAGCGTGTACACACTGCAAAAATACAGGCCCAGACTAGTTTTATGTAGGATCAAACTTGCTGTCTCTACAGGTTATTAGACTACTAAGACAACTTTTCTGTCACTAATAGGAGACAAGAGAAAAGCATTTAACTACAACTCAGTATCTTGACCAATCCTTTGTGCTGCAGATTACAATCTCTGCTGATCCACACTTAAAAGTTTTAAGTTAGATTCCATCAGCAGGGCAAAGATTAAGCAGACAATGCACGGGAATCAATGCACGTGCCTACGTATGGCCTGACGTTTTTGTCCAAGCCAGGGAATATTCAGCAAACTTAGCTATGTGAGTCACATACAGAATAAAAAAAACTTCAATACGCTCTTCACCTGAATGGGGCACACACAGTCAACATATACCACACTGGATTCCATCACCAAATATATTATGTTGTTGACAAATTACAGTATCATTGCTAATACACTCCACAGACAACTCATAGATCTAGCACATAACTTAAACTAATCTAGAGTTGTTAGTGAACTTCCAAGTCATAAAAATCGCTTAGCACTAGTCAATCACTCTTAATATTGCACACCTTTCTCTCAATTTTCATATTTAGATAAAAATTTATATTGCAGTTAGACAAGATGAATTTAGGTAGAATAACTGATGTGATGCTTAACATCAATAAATAATAAAAATAACAGAATTGAAAATCTGCTAAACTACGGTCCTAGATAACTGTTTTTAGTAATATCCACCTTTCTTCTTTGGATTCCTTTCGTTTAACTGGTGACTTCTGTTTACTTGCTGTGAAGAACTGTTGCACTAGCCCGAAATCACCGACTATTCGCTTCCTCCGTACACGCTCTCTCAAACGCCGCACATACATGTCCACCTGTGCCATCTTCACGGCTACAATATAAATGATCCACCAACATTACACTTTACAGATTGTGAACTATCATTGTTGCACCAACACAGAATACTCGACACTTACAAGGAGCGTCTGAGGTTGAAATAGGCACCAAGGACATGTATTTAGTAGGTGGGCATTGATAGCTTTCGGTGTGCATTCGATAGCTTTTAAAATGTGTGATGTTAGACTTGTGCATTTTTAGTTTCAATCTATATCTAGGTCGCATGAGTAAGCATGTATTAGCTAGAATGTCCTACCTATGTCTAGGTCATCATCTTCATGTGTAATCATCAGTACACTGACTAGAGTCTCCGCTTCATTGTCATACTCTCTTTCAAAATCCTCCCTGAGTGGCATGAACCCCAGCTGTCTCTGGTCCTCTGGTGACACATCAGCAGCTGTCACCTTTGTAGCTAGACTGGGTGATAGGGGACCTGAAACAGTTTCGTATATTATTTAGCATCAGCTTTCGGATCACGGTTAAATGCGCTCTCCTTTGCAGTATCATGACCAGTTCGATGGTGGGTCTCTAGGTAGGAACCTCAACATTGGTACTAACAGTAGTCATTTTAGTTAATTTCACGAGTGTTCATGAGGTAAGACTTATAAATGAGGTACTAACTCAGCATAATAAGTACTTCTAGCTGTACCTCTAATTCCAAATCCAAGTACCTGTTGATAAATGTGCCTTTAATTCAATATATACTTTTAATAATATCTTATCTGTGAGAATCACGTTTTATCATAAATACAAAGTTACAATATCTAAACAATACACTATGATTTTAACTACAGACTAGTAGTACCTCCATTCGGACAAGTGTGGTCTGTTACATCTACTGCAGACTCCGTAGGCAAGGTAACTGCAATATTAAACACCGATATTATGATCATGTGTGAAATTGTGAATTACATTAGAGCATATGTTGATTTTGAATTTGATTTTTTGAGTTAGGTCCAGAAGTCATGCATTTGAAACAAGTGATAAACCAGTTGAGATGATGTTAAGAGATCTCCCAGCTACATGCATCAAAATATAAAACATAGTAACAGAGTGGAACATGTTCAAATTCAATGACGTACACTGAGCCCAGTTGCTATATTTTAAAGGACTCCCTTATTTTGCTGCGGACTCCCTCTTTTTGAGGGTAGGGGTCCGTTGGACTCCCTTGTTCAAAAGTTAATTTCTACCCCTGGGTAGATGTGATCATACTTTAGAATGCAAAAACATAATTACCCTTTCCTATGTTTCCATGTATGAAAAATGCATAGTAATGATCTCTTGTTTCTGAAAAGCATACGTGTGCAAGATAAGTTAGGTTAACTTAATCAGAAATTTCATTGCAACAATGCTATGTTGTATAGCAACACATTAAAGCTGCGTTTCCCCCAAATTCATCAATGTATCTGTATTGTAATGTAAGTATTGAAGCAATGTTCTATGCAAGCATTTTGTGCATATAAATTGTGTAAAAATATTGTGATCCGATAGACTCAATATAAAAGCTGCCATGAGCTCTGATTTACGTGGGGAAAAACATCCCATGCTGTTGTGCCGAGTATTATTTCCACAGTGACTTTAGTGATTCTCTGCATATACATCCGACTACCATTAGGGCAAGCAAAATGGCACGTAAATAACGTACAACTCGTACGATTGTGCCAAAATCTATTAATGAAATTACGATTGATTAACGTATTACTTTCTGGACGTTACTTTACTATATGAGTTAAACAAATTCATTACATTGTTGCACAAAATATCATAGTTTAACAAGTGTACACCAATCTAAACCCAGGTGGTGCTGCTGCTGTGCCACCTACGAACACTCAAGTAAATTGGAATGAATTGACATGGCAGTCTGTTTACATTTCGCAAACTATATACATCAATTCACAAGGACTGTCTATGTTAAAGCCTCACAATGCGCATCCAGACGCTGAAATTTCTCCAGTACTAGACTAGCAACTACTTCGTGGCATGCATAATCACACTACCTTATGACAAAATAAACTCTAGTTCCTCCCATTTGACTGCGCGTTCCCAACAAGAAAGAGGTGCGAAATCAGGTAATCAGGCGCCAACGCTAACTTGTTTCAAACAACATAACATCGACTTGGTTTGGTGACGTCACATGTTTCTATCTTTGCTGCGCCCGTACCGCTGTACCGCGCCACCGCTGCACGGTTGCTTGGAGATTGGGGAAACTATCAACAACATCGGAGAATTTCAACAACATTGGAGGTATTTTCAAAATACCTTTTATAAGACAACGCGCAGTGAAATTGGAGGAGCTAGAGTTTATTTTGTCATAAGGTAGTGTGATTATTCATGCCACGAAGTATTTGCTAGTCTAGTACTGTAGAAATTAGCGTTTGGATGCACATTGTGAGCCTTTAAAGGTGGTGTTTTCGGGGACAATTTTACGTGGCAATCAAGAAATTGCAGTGCGTATATATTATGATAGTTTTTCATCTGAGGAATGCAATTTTAAGTTCACCATATAAATAACCATCCAAACAATAACAGTACATGGCAGTACAAAAATGTTAGTTTACAGATATTAGATTGCAATAAAATTGAATGAAACAAACTTCCTTATTACATAAAAATTTAAATGGAATTACAGGCTGTATATAAAAGCTACAAACTAGTCATCTAAACATTTAGCTGTGGGAATTCTAAATTTTAATACATCAAGATAGAGAAATAATCTATAAATAAAATGTTTGTATTGATAGCTAGTAATCATAAAATTTGCCATACCATCTGCAGTTTTAGTCCCGACATGAGCTGCTGCATCTTCCCTGAAAGTAAAAAATACAGGCACACTTAGATAGGGGGAATATTAAAACGAATATTATTCATAGGTAGCTGATATTACCAGAAAGTGATGATATCAATAAATACAGCATTGCAACTACTACAGGGGGAATATTAAAACGAATATTATTCATAGGTAGCTGATATTACCACACAGAGATTATATCAATAAATATAGCATTGCAACTGCAAAGTCTCCCACTGAATAGCACAACCTGATACTACAGCATACAGAGAACCTAAACTCACCAATTTCCAAAGCCATATTGTTCAATGGCATCAAGAAGGAGCATCTCTTCCGCAGCCGTCCAGGACGAGTTAGTATCAAACACAGAGAATCTACCATTGTCCTGCAAGAAAACACATGCAACCAAGATTACAACCATCCTGAGAGAACACATTCTGTTGACACACTTGCCTCTTAGTCAAATATTGTTCCACAGCTCAGTATTATTACCTACATGGCGTTGTCATCTTGGCTTTATCTGAGTTACTAACACCATTGTATATGTACAAGTGCAAATATCAAAGTCCAGTGTCATGCCACACATACAGTTGAGTTGCAATACACAAATTGCCTTAAATAACCTCAGAGATGAAATAACACCATTTACACATTATTATTTAGAAGCGATGGAAGTTAACACATGTACACACACAAGTTTGTGCATTAGATGTACAATATATAGAATTTTACTAACATCATCAGTGGGACCCAGATACTTCTTTAACCTTTGTTTTTTCTTTCTCCGCTTTCTAATTCGCCTCTGAGAACCCATGATCATGTCACACGTGTAAACAATGCGTTGCAGCCATAACACATACGCAGCTAAAGTAATGTCTGTAGAACATCAGATCATCACATGTTTATACTTCCTACTACAACATTACATGTTCACATACGAGCCCTATACAAAACTGCACCCACTGTAATGTGTGCAGACAGACAGACAGCCTCAAAGATTCAATATCAACCAGTGAAAACAAAGCCATTTACATCTGGCACCATGCCTATGGGCTTTCATTATGGGACTAGTGACCATTGTCTGTTTGCACGCAGGGGCAGTTTGCAGCATATGCTATTGTTCCAGTGGCTGCACACAAGCCACCACTGGGTGTCACGCAGAGCCTGATACAGTAAGCAAGCAAGCTGTGACTGCGCGCTGTCATTTTAGGCACAGCTACCCCAAGTACTGTACAAAAATACTGACAGAATGAACCAACAAACCTGTTCCACATGTTATTACTTGGACTTCCCACCTAAGTAATGGAAGTTTACTCGATACAAGTCTATAGATGCCCCTGCCTCATCACTAAGATATAATGCCTATTAGCTGACTGAATTCTAATACACATGCACCCATATTTATGTTCATAAATTATATTAAATCCATGATACATATAATATGTTCTATATACATATATATATATAAACTATGAAATGAAGTATCCACTGCAAAAAATCTACTCACCACAATTTGATAATCATGATTTTTTTTATGTTTTCCTATCTCAACTCCACAGGATGCACACTGCAAAAAAATAAATACGAGTTGTGTATGAATATTTTGGGGTCAAGTTAGACCTAAATACATATATACGTAACGCAACAGTATAAGGTGCTATACTACTCATATTCTTGAGGGTCTCATATTTGTATCTAGGTACAGAATCATGACCATTTCAGACCCAATTAAATAATAACACATACACAAATGCGTGCGCGCACACACACACACTATGATTTTGCACCCGACTAATTATATATTCATGTTTTACCATATTAGAAGTACTACTACTAGGCTATATACCCCTGGATATAAGGATACAGATGTTAAGTTGTTTATAAACCCGAGGAGATGATCAGATTAATTGAATCACACCACTGCTACATTCTACAGTACGATCGGCACACTGTGTATTGTAGGGTGACTGTTTGTACACTTTACTGGCTACCTGTTTGGCGTTACACCTCAGAATGAAACGAAAAAGAATGCAACACGATGCATGTATGTGTATAAGTGAATGAATGAGGACAAACACTATATGGCATATCAGGGGCTTACCTAGCTGCTTAATATGGGGACTCAAAATGGGGGGGGGGGAAATTCAAATGTATATACTTATCTATCACATTAAATTGGGCGTTTGGTCGACACATTTTATTCAGATAATAGCTTATAGATCTTATGAGCATTTTATTATAAAACAGTGCCTATATAACGATAGAAACATGGAGAGCTGCATCAGAGCTCTGCTAATTTGGGCGTTTTATGAATTTTGTAATTTGGTTGCTAGGGGTCGTAATTTGGGCGCCGGTATTCGGTATGAAAAATGGCTTGGATGGGAATAGATCATGTCACTGATTTCAACCAACGACTGCTCTCACTCCTGCCATACGAAAAAGCTACCTAGAATTAGGGGTATAACGATTCACTGATATATAGGTGAATCGCAATACACCGGCCCATGATACGATAATCGATATGTAGCGTCTGTACCCCGATACAAACGATATGGATGTTAAACACTGAATAAGGCAAGCTAAACTATTTTATAAAGCACATGTCATTCCTTTTAAATTTAATTCTTTCTCGTATTATAGGTATGAACTCCCTCTTAGTATCACATAAATGTTCCCAGATGATGTAGAAATCGAAGTCAATATATGTGGCGCGCTTGTATTGCCGCTAAAATTGTTACCGCAAAATAAGATGCTGACTGACTGGTGCGTGTTGTTACTGTGCACGTACCGTAGCACTGTGGGCTCAAGGATAGAGAGCATGTCCAGTAATAAACATCATCCTATCCTATCACCGTCCTGGACATCATCTCTATCCTTGAACCGCACTGTGCATGGCATGTGAGTAGAGCTATCGATAACAGGTCAATCAAGAGCAGTCAGAACATCTCAATGTGTTTCAACCTTAGAAATATATATATATATAGTGTTTTTTCGTATTAACAACTTTACCATAGCATGCAATTCACAATCTCTCTTTCTGACTGTGTATCGCGATACCTACGACTACATATCATATCATGACCTACGTATTTTGAGATACTTATCGTATCGTGACCCTGGTGACACCTCTACCGTAGGATCAATGCAAGATTAAATGCAAGTGTCTCATACTCATAGTCCATTAATGATTACCCATTATCGATTAACCGCCTATGCTACTTTAGACAGTACTCAGTAGTATTACATTACTGTATTAGTAATAGTATTATATTAGGCCTATTACTACTGTACTGTATTAGCTCTAGTAACTATAGCCCGCGTGCAGTTGACGCAGGCCTGCGACAACTGTACGCGAGCTAGGTACTAATACTACTATGTCTATAGCCTATGCTATGCCTATAGTACTGCTGAGAGGGTCTATGTCCCCCGGGGTACACACGCACGCACGCATGCATAATAAATCGGTAATAATCGCTATCGGGTGTTGTCGTGTAGACGCTACATAATCGCTAACTCGAATTAACGCTTAACTCGAGTTAAGGTTCGTCGTGTAGACGAGGCTATTGTAGTCTGTAAAGCAGGGTTTACACTGCCAACTTTGTGTTGGCGAATTGCCGAATTGTACCAACTTCGCAACTTCGCAACGGACAATCGGCAGTGTAAACGCAAAAGTTGCGCGTCCAACTATAGATATAGAAGAATATATAGAAGATGATATAAAAGATGATCTTCTTCTATATCTATGGTCCAACCGATCGATAGCAACTAGTTGGAAGATTAGAACATGTTCTAATTTCGCCAACTCGGAGTTGGCTGGTTGGAAGTTTTTTGCCAAGTGGCCAATCAGAGAACATCACTGAGGGGTGTGTCCCTCCACCCAGAGGGAGACCATTTGCGCGCGCGTTTCTGCGGCACGTGTCTGTATGTGGGAAATGGTATCTGAGATACTTTTGAGTACATGTACAGCCTTCATTCTGACTATCACATGACTATGCACAGGGGGGTATTGTTTAGGTCGGGTTCATTATTGAATGTGTAAGGGTGACCACCGCTGAGATGAGGGCGACAGCAAAACTCTTTCTTGGAATTGTGAAAAAAAGCTGCAAAAAGGTTGTAACCTCTGCGTTGCCACTCAATTACTGTAGCCGAGCAGGCGCGCCACGTACGTCATTTACACATTCATATTAATTTGTTGAAATTGTTCATTTCACTAGAGCGAGAGAGAACGAGCGAGAAAGAGAGAGAGCGCGCGAGAAAACGAGAGAAGGGGAGTAAGGGAAAGAGGGGGAAAGAGAAAGAGGGAGAGAGTGCAACTCGGTGATTTAATAACGGTGTTCGCGCATGCGCAATATCTTCCGAGAAAATTAATATTATGCAATAATTATGCATTTGAAATGAAGAGATAGCTTTATATGATAACATTCCATCAGTAGACCTTACTTAAGAAATAAGAAGAAGATATTATGGTATGTTATGGCATGTAAGGTCCGCGCTGCATATACCAGTCAAGATCAGTACACAATCTGGCTACGTTCGTGTGTTAGCGCATGCGCAATATCTCACCAGAAGAGTTATATTTAATTTGTGATGACTATTTATTTATGGTCAGGGGGTCTCTCAGCATAGATTTATGTAATAAATCATTATCAGTAGACCTGTATTTATAATTAGGAGCGCACCACTAACCATATCAAATAGTGACCAGGGTACGTTCCGGCAGTACCCTGGGGGACATAGACCCTATGGCTATGACAGTAGAGCTACTACTGTATTAGCCCAATTTGGGAGCTCAGTATCATTCGTCATCTAACACTAGTTTGCATGAACTTGCATCTGAAATCTATAAATATCATCTGGACCGATAAATTCACTAACATTCAGTGCAATAAACGTCGAATTAATAAATATGTGTAGCTATAATAGCCGTTAAAAATATCAACGAATCACGTGACTTGCCTGTAAACAAAGGTCAAAATTTTCACAGTCAACACATTTCAATCCTACACCCTTGACGTCCGTCTGGCAGTATGTACAACGCTGCTTAGACATGGCTAACTAACTGCTAAAGCCACTTCAAAAACTTTGATTTGGCGAGGCAGCGAAATTGGGCGGATTTTCCGATATATATTCATCACGGCCAAGCCCTATCCGCCATGACATTCTTCTTCATTGGCTGTCATGACGTCATGAACTATCCCAGCATGCATATCGAAAAAGGAAACGGAAAAAAGTGTCGGGTTATTTCATCGTTATTGCCTCTATGCTGCGCACATAATATGTATGATATAATTATTATATATATATATATATATGACTGGTTTATATATATGTAGCGTAGAATATAATATATATGTATATACAATATTATGTATATTGCGAAGAAGAAGATATGCATGGCAATCACCATAATAATTATGTTATCAGAATGAAGAAAGACGAAAATCCACGCATTACACAGACATGGGCCCGGAGGGAAAGAGAAAAAGGGGAATACCAAGGGAAACATGGCGAAGGACAGTCGAGAAAGAAAAAATTACATGGAACGAGGCCGAAAAAGCTGCCAAATATTATTTTCAGAATTTTGGAATTTTGATTTCCAGCCCTATTCTCCACGAGGAGAGAAGGAACTAAGAGATGTATGTATATATACTAGTCGATCATTCACACCAATTGAAATACAGGACCATTTCTCGAAATTGAATAAATTTGTGGGTGGGTACTATATAACAACCACCGCGGTACTTATTATCGCTGGAGCTGGAGCGAAATCGGAAATTTTTGCTTGCATACGCATGCACCATTTCATCATACCAGTCTCGAATTATAATGAAACGGAGAATCATCAGAGAATTATTGAATTAGAGATTATAAATAATAGTTAAAGCGCGTGAACAGTGTCCCAACTACAGCCAGAACATATGGACTGCATGCTTACCATTCAGTAGTTTTCAGTACCTATATCCATTAAGGCTAGTTATTTACACTGGCGATTGCTGATTACCATTCACCAGCCTAACCCTCGCACGTAGGCCTATTCAATAATATAAATTTGTTTACTTGACATTCTGTTCCCTTATTTCTGACCACACAAATAATAATAATTATAATAAAATAATAATAATAATAATAATAATAATATTAATTTTTTTGAGCTAAGATCACTACGCGCCCGTATCCCTATTATAAACCATTACATCGATCATTTACAGAAATTTATGAGCTATGAATTCTGCTAATATAAAAATTAGAAAAAGTTCATCTAGTACTGTTTCGATCACTCATCACTCTACAAAAATTATAATTTCTACTTATCCGTATTCATCCCGGCGTAATGCACCAGTATAGTTGTTATATTATGCCCACCAAATGTGTGTGCGTGCCCGCGTGCGCACGCATGTAAGTCCGCGTGTGTGTTAGGAGGGTGAGCGCGCGTGCACGCGCGTGCGTGTGTGTGCCTATTTATACAAAATGCCTAACACGACCACGAAAACAATAAATAAAAAATAAAAAATAAAAATAATAATAACAAATATACCCGCTTCCGTTTATATTTCGTTTCGTAATTTACCACTCGGAAGTTGAATATCACCACCAAGCAAGTAAACGACGAAAGACGTTGTCGCACCAGATATGTGTATATTAGCTCAATATTTACAATAAACGTGTGATTGTTTGTTCATATATTAATCATAAGCATAAGTATGAATCAAGTAAATAATAAGAAGTATTTTGAAATACAATATATAGCTCTGTGTATCGGCAATTGTTTTGAGCTGACCGACTCTTATTCTCACTCACTCGCCCTTACGTTACATTGGGTAGATTTGGTGTGGGTTTACCAGATCGACTAAATCTAAAAAAAAAGAGTAACTAATAAGAACGCTGGTGGACACGTTAGAATCTTCAAACTCATGTCTATTCCCTAACAGCTGCCGTGTCCTGCGCTTCTTAGCATTTGCTCCAGTCACCAGCGCGACTCTAGAGCGCAGCATTTCTGCCCTACGATAATGTCAACACTGTGTGTCGTAGCACAATGGGGAAGGATCGACACACTGTTGCTTGTTTTCTTCTACAAATACATTTCTTTACTCTACGCCATTGTACGCTATTGCGGTTGTGCGTGTACGTGTGTGTGAGTGAGTGAGTGAGTGAGTGAGTGAGTGAGTGAGTGAGTGAGTGAGGCCGAAGAAAATTATATTGGCAGTGAATGGTGGGTGACCAACGCGCGAGCGCCATCTTCATGTACAATTAGCATACGCGGAATCCGGAGCGCGATGCTGCGAGCCAAGTGAATCTTGTAGATGGGATTTTACAATGCACACGTGACGTCGATTGAATGCCCAAGATCGGCCGAAGGTATTTATCTTGGCTTGCAACGGCGACGAGCGACGCGAGCGTCAGTTCATGTATATTACCATAAGAAAAATTGCTGCGGGATGCTGCAACCAAAGTGAAAATTTTGAATCACAATTCACAATCAAAGTGAAAGGATTTGCAATGCGCACAAACTGTCCGGCATCCACGCTTTGTTTTAAATGCGTAACTTCGGCCTTAGGTCATTTACTTTAGGCGTTATGTCGCCGCGGTGGCGATGTCCCAATCGCTATACCTTATAGGGTAGGAATAGAAATGAGGCGGGCAGGGCCGCCCCAACGAAGTAGTAAGGTCAGATTTGCGATGTGCACCACGCCACCATGCTTTCTTTTGCGTGCTCAACATCGTCCCTACGTCATTTACTTTGGGCGCTACGTCGCCGAGGTGCCGACGTCACGGGAACTCGCGAGGACACGGTGGAGCCGGAAGTTACAGAGAACAAGGTCTCGCTCATCAACCAGTGCGTGCACGTACATCCGCATCCCCAACATCCTTCTGTTCTCCTCTCTGTTGCCGCCGCCAAGAAACAGCACAACAAACAACAACACCAACAACAATAACAACAACAACAACAACAACAACAACAACAACAACAATAACAACAACAACAACAACAACAACAACAACGACGACGACAAGCACATTCCGCCCCACCGTGCAGACAGAACTAACAGATTATTGTAATAACAACACTGCGAGACAGACAAGGAAGCTAACACGAAGAGTGAGTGAGTGAGTGAGTGAGTGAGTGAGTGAGTGAGTGAGTGAGTGAGTGAGTGAGTGAGTGAGTGAGTGAGTGGGTGACGGTGAGTGAGTGAGTGGGTGACGGTGAGTGAGTGAGTGAGTGAGTGAGTGAGTGAGTGAGTGAGTGAGTGAGTGAGTGAGTGAGTGTGTGTCGCGGACGGCCAGGACTCACTAACGTCCTCGCGCATCCGGACGTGCCAGGTAGGTGCCCGCGAACCACACAGTCGCAGATAACCTGGACTATCTTGATCGGTCTACCTCTCTCTCTCTCTCGCTTGCTTTCTTTTCGTCAGCGCTCCCGTATACGCGCTCTTTTTTGCACGCTCTCGCGCGCGCGCTGTCTCTCCCCCGGCTCTCTCTCTTTCTGGCGGCCTCAAGGAAATAAATTTAACCTTTGTTCGCTATTAGTGTTGGATGCGACGAAACGACTCGAAACTCGACTCATAGATGACCTAATTAGATGGTTTTATGAATTATTATTTCAGATCAACACATCGCTTATTAGTTATCCAGGTCTTCCCATCACGTGCTATAATACACAGCTTACAATATATATTACCAGTGTTTGTACCAACAAAGGTGTGATGTGATATTAAACTCACATTATCACTGTTTATTACTTTATACCAACAACTTGCTGAATTATTTTATTGAAAGACATTAATTATGGCCACATTGATTACGCCATTAGCGCTAGTCACGGTTAACTACACTGTACTATATAGATAGTGTTCTGTATCAGCATACGCCTGTTGGAAAGCCTTACTCTAGCTATTAGACTCTGGGACAAGCCCATCTACATGGCTGAAGGTGACACTGCTTGATTTCCATCGCACACGACGCTGATAACATAGATAATTTAAACTCGTTTGTTGGTCTTCATAAATCATACGATAAAGCAAGGGAAATGTCATAATATATACAGTTGTACGCGAATGACAATCATGTATTTCTAACGTAATATTGTATACTTAGACAATGCATGATACACATAGGGTAATGTTATATTTCTATCACGTTACTTGATCTTTGAATTCTTGCAAGTAGTCAACAAATGCGTTGCTCACTGCGTTCACATATGTCATTTATAGTAATCGTACAACGTCCGATATGCTTTACACGGTTCACAATGCAAAGTGGTTGCCTGTATGTTGTATCTTACACTGCTTGTCACCTGATGCACTGATGACGTAATATTTTTATGATAAAATCACGCGTGATTTCAGGGAAGGTGAAGTTTCCGATGATTAGATTATATCGTAACATATTACGTATCGTAATTATGATAAGCTCAATATTAGAAATGCGACACTGAACACCTGCCCCTCATTCCGTATACAGTCGTTATATGTCATTATGAAAAATAGATTTCCCTATCATAAAATTTCATTACGAAAATTATTCATCAATTGAATGGTATGCGTGTTAATCAGCTGACCAACTAGCATATCGCACACATTTTCGTAAACAATAAACTAATTACAAGGAAATAACTAAATTCGTTCTCCTTGTCGTTATATATATAATTCCCCAGTGCCCATCAAAATTTTACAGTAAGTGATCATGTTATATGCATAATTTTTTCCTTTTCCACCAAAAAGTGTTGCTAGTTGTGAGCTATTGAAGTACCCTGAAATGGCTCTAGATTGCAGAGCCATTCTCAGAGGTTATAATTTTCACAAATTTTCTGGGGGGCATGCCCCCACACCCCCCTAGAACTGGCACCTCCCCCTTTTCAGCAGTTGTCTGCCTCATGCTTTGCGCACCGTCTCGCCCCTTATCAAAATACCCTGGCGCAGCCCCTGTTTATATATATATATATATATATTGCTAATGAACTGATAATTATAGTGACTATAACTACTCATGGGAGTACGGATATTCTCTTACTATGCACTTGCCTATATATATCTCTAGCCATTCCAAAGTCAGCAATTTTGGCCTTGCGCCCCGCACCCTTTGTTGTGAGAAGACAATTCCTTGCTGCCAAGTCCCTGTAAAACAATATTATACGACTAAATGGAAGACTTCCTATTGCAATACCATAAATATATGTATTGAATATATTATGTATATATAATACAATGATAATACACATATCTATAATGCTGATAGTAGTTTATAGTTTTTATTACAGATAAAAATTTGCGAAACTACGTGGTTTGATTCCAAATATAATGACAAGATCTGCTTATTCAGAAACAAAAGAACTCCAAGAACTCGGGTCTAATTCCAAAAATATCTAAGTAGTGTGCGTGCGTGCGTGCGTGTGAGAGAGAAAATGTGTGTTTGTGTGTTGTGTGTTAATATATAATAAAAAGCTAATAATACAGCTATTACAAATATTATACACTTATTAGCTCCTGATATAAAGTTATGATGTAATTGCCACAGGTATAATAGTCAGCTTTTAAACGACAGTCAGGGCGTATCACTATGGCAGGTAGTATCATTTTTAGTACACAGTATTTTTCATAGTAAATTAACACATTGAACTTAAATCAAGACCAATCCGAGGCGCACCAGTTCGTCTTGACGGACTGAGACCAGCATGGCTAGATTTGAATCTAAGTTATTTGACTTAGGTTATAATTAGGCTAGCATATATCAGACTGGCATCTATGTGATATAGGCGAAGAGAGAACACACGGAAGACCTCGGTTGATTCCGTACCCACACATAGCTGTAGAGAGGAAATCGAAGAAAGATCACTTAGAAGTAGTGAGTACGGAATCGGCCGAAGTATGCCGAGTGGGGCGAACACGACTCTAAGAGGAGCATGTTAAAAGCTGGTGACGTTAATGTAGATGGAGGCTATCAACGAGACTCAGGATTGAAATCGGCTATGCGAGTAGGTGCGTGGCTGCGTAACCATTGCTCTTTTGACAGTCAACGTTCTGATACTGCGTCGCCGCGCCTGCTTGCGAAATTGCGCTGTCGTCGGTCTTGGACAGCAGTGGCGCCTCCGCAGCAGCAGCAACATATTCGGCATCGGGTTCGCCATCGCCATGATCGTTCTGCGCAGCAGCAATGCCATCGTGCGCCTCGGCCTCGTCGTGCATCGCCGCCAGCTCAGCCGATGCGGTACTGTTGTTGCGCTGGTAGTAGCGCGGATTCTGATACAGATTGTCGCTGGTATCGCCATCGTCGGTCGGCTCACACGTCGGCAAACTGCTGTACGCTCCGCTCCGACTGCTTCCGGATAATGTCTTCTGCAGCTGTGTCTTCGCGGGCGAGGGAAGGCTGTGGAAGGCATTCTCGTCGAACACGCCTGCGGGCGCGTCTGCGGGCAGAAGCACGGATAGCTCACCGCTACTGGGCCCGTACGATTGCTTCAACTCGAACTCGTCGACCTTGCTGCTACCGGCTGCGTGCGGTTCACCAATTGCGTTTGTCCCCGGTCTTGAGCCGGCAGCGCCGTGTGAAAGAGCCTGGTGTACCTGCAAGCAGTTTCGGTCTGATTCGGACGGTCGAACCAGACTGTTCTCTCGTTCCACAGACGGTGCCCGGTGGAAAACTGGTAGCGCAGTGTAGATGACTTCAGGGTCCTGAAAGAGATAGACGTTCGCCAGCAGTTTAAACTCAACTTTCCACAGATGTTTACGAAGATGCATGCTCATTGGGAAAGATCACGCACACGCGCACACATTCACATGAACACACGCACACACACGCACGCACGCACACATACGCACGGGAACACACACAGTCACACACGCACGAACGCGCGAGAGCGAACATGCACACCCGGATCACTGTACATACTGCGGTTTATTATTTGATGGTAACTGTCTCTTGACCGTAACTATCGCATTCACTATAGCAAGATTGCTAAAAACTTGCCTGTATACACGCATTTATCTGTTTGATGATTTCGGTAAATCTTGGCCGAGCATCTGGATTGCCAGCCCAACAGAGCTTCATTATTGCATATCTGTTGTTGAATAACAGAGGTTCAATTGGAATGTAACCGGCAAAGATCAGGTTATCTATGACATTGGTAATAATTTATACGTTATAATTTACACGCAGCCAAACGCTTACTCTAACACAATGTCAGTCATATAGCATATTGCTTTATTTAGCTATAAGGGCATATTATTTCCAAAATCTTTATACTAACAACGTGACATGCTTACGCAAATCCAATTCAACGCGGGGACTAGGACATAAAGTTATATAACTAATGTGGCATACGTATGAGGGGTGTCGCTATATAATTACCGAGTGTTAACACATTATGCTCAGCAGTTACGAGTCACGGGTTTTCATGCAATCGATATCTAGTAAGGCAAGGTCAAATCTTGCGTAACTCACATAGAGGCGGGACAGCCCGATGGGGCTTCCAACCTTCCTCCATTAGTGACCAGCTGCATCACCTCTTGGTTACCCCTGCCTGGGTACGGCATATATCCCAGAGAGAACACTTCCCACAATAGTACACCAAATGACCTGCAACGACCACATTATAATTTGTGATATAGAATATAATAAAGTCCTCAAGATTCATTTAGCGTTTGACATACTCGGTAATGTGATAAAGAAAAATGTAACCAAACGAAAGGGTCTCACCAGACGTCTGTCTTGCACGTAAACATTCCATCGAGAAAGGCTTCTGGGGGCATCCATTTGACGGGAAGCATTGCTTTTCCTCCCTTACGATAGTAGTCAGCCCTAACGAGAACAATTTACATAAGCCGTCATAGAGCCCTAATGTGCACGCTCGAACGCACGCGTGTATGTGCGCGCACGCGTGTGTGTGTAAGTGCAACGCGTGTATGTGCGCGCACGCGTGCGTGTGTAAGTGCAACGCGTGTATGTGTACGCATGCGTGTACTTGCCCGCATGCGTGTATATAGACGCACGCGAGTATGTGCGCGCACGCGTGTACGTGCACGCACGCGAGTATGTGCGCGCATGCGTGTACGTGCGCGCATGCGTGTCGTGCGCGAATGCGTATATGTGCGCGCATGCGTTTACGTACGCGCAGGCGTGTACGTACACGCACGCGTGTATGTTCGCCCATGCGTGTACGTGTACGTACGTGTGTATGTGCGCGCATGCGTGTACGTGCACGCATGCGTGTACGTGCGGGCACGCGTGTATGTGCGCGCACGCGTGAACGTGCTCGCATTCGTGTACGTCGTGCACGCACGCGTGTATGTGCACGCGTGCGGTCAGGGTAATGCTATCCCCCGGGGGTGGAGGGAGGTTACCGCAACGTTGCAGCACTAGTGTTAGGATAGTGTTAGGATTAGGGTTAGGGTCAGGGTTAGGGTTAGGGTTAGGGATTGGGTTAGGGTTAGGGTTAGGGTTTTTGCATCATGATATCTGTCCCCACACCATAGAATAATGTTTGTGGATTTTTGGACCTATATATAGCGCTCCGACAGCGGCGTTATTGGATGCATCGTTGGCGGTATTGGAGTTATCGTTACCGGATGATTAATGATTTTGAAGTATACGTCAACTGTATCACGTGACCCTCCCTCCACGCCCGGGGGATAGCAACAACCGGGCAGATACGTACACCTGTTGTACACGGGGAAGGTACACGCGTGCGCGCACATACACGCGCACGTGCACATGAGGAGGATGACGTGCATCACGAGCATGGACAAGTCCAATGGGAAGCCTCTCCAGTAATCCACTGCCCTCGTGGCATCCCGACTGTGTGACTGTGCACGAGTCTTTGCGCCTGTGCGTGCGATACCTCACGAATGTATACACGAAATAATGCATATATATTCATCGCCCCACGCGTACGCTCGCGGTCGACGCTGACCGCTCGATCGAGTTGGCCAACTCGCAGTCGTCAGTGTAAACGCGCTGCACAGTTCATAGAACGGTTGATAGAGCGTTGGGAAGTTGGTCCAATTCGCCAATTCGCCAACACAAAGTTGGCAGTGTAAACCCAGCTAAATAATAACCCAGCACGTAAGTATTAATAATGTAGTACACACTTTACATAATTCGTAACAATTTTATTGATCTATTCTCCGCAGATGACTAGGTTTCTTAACGGTTTATTTTTGAGAACCGGGCTGTTTCAACGATTTAGTCGGCAGGCCTTACTGCTTTCGGTCTGGATTCCCGCAGGAAGTACTTTAGGTCACCGCCGTTGAGCAGTTCCAATATGATAAACCTTGGATGTTTCTCGAAGCATACGCCGATGAATCGCACTATATTCGCGTGATCAAATTTACTGAAACGTGATAAAGCACGCAAATGTGCATTATTTAAATTAATTAAATTAAATAACGCAAATCACTAATGACAGTCGCTCAAAACAATCGATATTTAGGCAATCAAAAATTGTGGGAAATCATTTGCATCCGCATGACTCTCAAAGTAGTGATGATTATTATAAGAACAACGAACACGAAGAATGGCACAAATATTGAACATTGTGTATAGCTTGTTTAACGGATGAAATTTAGTTTATCACTAATTATACTAATTACGGGCTCATAAATTTGAGCAGCAAGCAAATTCTTAAAAACAATGAAATACGAGAGAATAGATAAAGACATAAAAATTAATATGTAAGCCTGCGCGTCGGTAAAAAGCCGCGAAATAAAGGTTAATGTATATTAAATAATTTTAGCAATAAAAAAAGAACTGATTCCATATTAAACTTTCAAGTAAATACCACATGATAAGGGCTTCCATAAGAAAATCCATCTCTGCTTGGTCAGTTGACAATTCTGGCAGTGTCTGGAAAACAGAAATGCATAGGTATAACACACAGAGAGGCGAGCGGGTGACTACGGGGAATTCCCAAGGTTATGCTGCGTTAAATATAGGGAATATACATATGCTATGCTATTTGGCTCGGAATAGTTACAATATTATAAAAATTTGATCGATTTTTAAAGATTTTGATTTTTTTCCTAGCATGTGCGTATAGACATGTGGCACTCCTGTATCACAGTACTGAAAGATGTGGGAAACGGGGCACCTTAAAAGTAGTAAAAAGAGCCATTTCAATATGTACGTTTTACAGCAAACTACTCGAGAGTATCTATTCACTTTATATGAGCAATGCAAAGCAAAATATTGTATTTATATTGGTTGATACTTCGCATGTGCGCACAGACATTTGACCCTATACGGCAATAGTTAGAAATTGTGGAAAACAAAGCGCTTCAATAACCATTAAAGAAATCCACCCCAATGAACATTTTTATACCAAAATAATGCACCTATATTAAATAACCGATTTAAAAAAAATTGATTTATTTTTACAGATACTAGACGTGACCATGCACAAATCCGACTCTATGCTACAATATTGAAAGTAAGAAGAACATGGTGCTTTACAACTAATTAATGAGAGCAATTCTAATAGACAATTTTCATATCAAGCTACTCAATCTGCTTTTTACTGATATCTCGTATTCGCGAATACGTACCTACATGCTATAAACCAGACAATAGTCACGCAGTAATTATGAAGAATGAACGCACTCGTGCACGCCCACCTAAATATAGTGGCTTCACTGCTAATTAGTCGCATAATTAATTATGCATACTGTTTTGTTTTTAGTTTATTCAAATAGGGTTTATAGTAATTATAATTATATCCAGTTTCGTTCGTCTTGCATTTTTGTCATACGGATCACAACACCCACCTTTACTGCTACTGGCATGTCCGGTTGTTCGCCGGGAAGATTTGACAACAAGCCCTGATATACCTCACCGAAGGCTCCCTGTCCCAGTGCCCTGAAAGGGTTTATATTCGGTACTGATCACAATGTATTTGATCAATGGTTAATTACTAGACGTTTGGTGGACGCATTGTTCTATCAACGGTATATAATCAAGAGCTAATAATACCTATTAATATATATATATATAATTATATATATTGAAACACACCTGTGAATGAAATGGTTTTCTTCCAAGTATTGACATCCTGCTGCTACGTCGAGTGACAGCTTTAGCAGATCCTGCATGTTGAGCGGCGAAGGCTGGTCCTATTGCAAATAGCAAATTATACGGTAAAGTGCCATGACAACATGATTGTAGTTGATTGGTGATGATGATTGGTGATTGATGGTGACAACATTACTACTGGTTTGCCCATTATAATACGCCTTAGAAGCAATATTACCCACGGTTAGCATTTTATAGCCAATAGAAACCATGCAACATATACGTTAGGTATATTAATCATAATATAACAAACAAAAGTTATAGCTAGTAGTAATGATGTATCACGCGTTATAGGCACGCAGTATTAGCAACATAATATTTAACAATTACATAATAAAATGTTACTGTGTTATAGCAACATTATTACTGTGTTGTAGCAACAAACGCATTGTCTAACAAACTTGATAGTTTGTAGTAACAATAAATATGGCGCACATTAGCTACGTCTAGGGGGGGGTTAATATGTATCCAAGCTGTGTCTGATATGGTAATTTTATGAATATTAATGAACCCTCACTGTAATCGCGGATATTTTTGACCAATCAGAGACGTCTAGTCTGAACGTGTCCACAGACTGGAATACCACGCGCATGTTCGTTACACAAGTAGCCTAAATCCCTCCAGCCCACTGACGCGAAGCTGCAAGGTTATGTTATTATTCCGTATGATGCCACCACAAAAAAATGAGTGATGTAGCCTACAAGCTGGACCACTTTCATCGAAAAGTCGAAAAATTAAGTGTCGAAATTCAATCCATATAAAACCTGTGCTTAATTTGATAATCGATGTCAATGTGATATTTCCTTGAGAGTCCCAAGTTGGGACCATCATTTGTCGATGATGCTGTTTCCCGGCGGAAAGGTAGGCACACTTGAGAGTGTTAACAACTTATTAAATAAGTTTACATTTCCGCCATGATTATTTCAGGCATGAGACATTTCCGCCGTTCGGCGGATTTCCGGCCATTTTAGAACTTTGGGGGGAGGGGGTGGTAAGAATACCTCCGTGGTCTCTGACGATCGCGTACATGTGAACACACTGTGACTCTGTAACTATCGGGAGCGCTTCTACTATCATTGTCTTAATGTATGCTTGCTAACATGATATAATGATAAAAGATGTAAGATGTAGCTATAATGATAAAAGCAGAGTACGGGCCTGTACGGCCAAACTTTAGTTGACATTCAAGAAACGTCCGTGGGATGTTCGGACGCACAGGTTAGCACAGGTTCCTGAATCCAGTAGCAGCGTTGGCATACCAAAAATGGATAAGAAGTGGGTGGAGCTTACTTTTGGCCAGTGGTAGTGAACCTTACAATGTGTTGGCCAGGGTTTATTTACGTGCACGGGTCGTGAGGCACGCTCACTGTTCACGTGCGCTAGGTTGTGGAGTAATTCGCACATACCCGCGCATTTCACGTTTGGGTGTAAACAAGAAAGTATCACTGGTTGTTAACAAACGATCAGTATGTACTTTTTTTAAATAATATTAACAAGATTTATGTAATATTGCATGTTGAATTATACAGTAAATAATAATAATTGTCTCAAGTTTTAACACACATAAGTCACTGTAGCTGCAAATCACGTCGTATTACTTACTAGTCATGCAAACAGCAGCACAGCCTCATCGCACCAGGTAGGTTTAACCGTGTCATATTGTTTTTAACGTTTGGAAAAACTATATACATTTTATACAGGGTGTAGCTAAATAAAAGCTTCCTTACGTAAGAGCTTGTATGTCTACAAAATACATAATGTGCGAAATAGGACAAGGTTTTATGCATTTTGAAGCATGGCAAGAAGTTAGCGTCAATACAAGTTGCAGTAGTACGTACCAACAAAACACAAGATCGAACCCGTTTTCAGAAACCTCATAAATAGTTCTTATATTATCATTAGTGGACATAAATCGGATACATATAATATTGAATATATTATCGAGTTAGGGGAGAAAGAGAGAATAGGTAGGTGATGTGTCTTGTGATGTTTATTGCATCAGGGTAACCATATTCGGTTAAATAGGCCTATATAAATATAATAGTAACATCGAAGTCCCGTTAAATAGTAAGTGTAGTTTACCTGCACATTACGTTGTATAGATATATTCTATTTGAATTGTTTAATATTGAATTTTTCGTGTAAACATGCACACACTGGGTTTGGTGTGCATGCATGTAACAAGAAGGCAATAGATACCCTGCCATTCATTCAGAATGCCAACGAAGAAGACGATGAGATGAAAGCTGAATTGTCAACCATCAAAACTCAGACAAATGTTATGTCACATAAATTTGGTGAAACATATCATAGCAAAAATCCTACCGAGTTAATGGCTAATAATATGATGATATGTGGATGTAGATGCCATTATAGGTTACAACTCAGGTGCTCTATTGGATGTCAGTGACAGCGTGTCCGGAACAACGAAAACAACACTAACAAACCAAGTGCAAATGCAGTCCATGAACAGAGTGACAAATAGAAACACGAGAGACGCGCGAACAACGTTATAGTTTTCAACGTGCTCGAACCAAATACCAATCTTATATCAGAGAGCATGAGAGAGGATGCTGAGGCAAATCGATATGTAAAGCCAATATTAGACACGAAAACTATTGAAAAAAAATTATTTACAAACTAGAAGAGAAGAAAGCTCATATCGGCAACTGGGAAGAAACCTGTACATTTGTGAACATCCTGTATATTTGTTATTTATTGGAATACCGTGTTGCACGTATACAAATTCTGATTCCTCCTTCACCAAAATGACTGTTATGACAGTCGTAGGCATAGATATACCATACCATGCATATATCATTGCAATAACGGAAGAAAAACTCAAAAACTATAGGGACATTACGTTGGCTAACATTTACTGATTGATATGAAATGCACTCTATCAATGTGGCTAATAGCCTGGGGAGTGGCATACTCATATATGCACTTAAATCTATTAATACCAATGACATTGAAATACTTTCGGAGGATGCGGAATCGTGCTGGATGGAATTGAATCTTGCAGAACGTAATAATCGTTTAATTGACTAAATCTACTGGTGTGACAGGGAGACAAAAGACATGAACAAGAAATTACTAGACGGAGCATAAGAATACTGCGTTGAATTGAATTGTGTTTGCCACGTGTGAGCCTTATAGGTTCATCTAGTTAGCTTCTTGTATTTCGTGGTTGCACAGATAACTGCACATCGTCCACAGATCGCGTTAGCTATTGTCTTAAGCAGTCTTATCGTGGATTACGACTGTATTTTCGTGGATTATTTCTGAATAATATTGTAATTGGCTAGCGTCTAGTAAAAGGCTATTGTATAGCCAAGTGCTGCATTATTCTGTGTTGCTGTTTCTGTCACTGTCGTAGTTGGCCATAACGGAACGTGCCTGGCAGTCGAAGTACAGGGCCCGACTTAATTGTCACCCCTGTGGGGCAATCACGGCCTGATTAACCACCCACAAAGGGGAAAACGTTAACCCTTTTCTTAACAGTGGATGTTTGCTTTAATTAATAAAAATTTAATATGTTTCAAATTTATTAGTAAGTGCATTATTAACCTTTCTAACATATAAAAATAAAAGCTATCTTTGTTGAAAACGCGATCAGTTGGCAAAGCGCTTCATTTAAAGTCGCGCGTTTTAGGAACACGGCGTTAATGAGGGATTTGGTGTATAAGAGACGCTTTGCAAAGGAAGCAAAGTAGAACCCGAAAGGCGTTTGACACTATGCTAAATCAAAGACTAAAACAAATAGAAATGTGGCTCAAGTTGCGGTTCCATTTGACGACCATAACAGCGACAAACAGCAAATAACTGCCCCAGGGCAGAGACTCTAGTAAAATAATTTAGCGGTGTGTTCACCAACAAGTCAGGAGAATATATCATAATATAGACATAATTCTCAGAGATTTCCCATTTAATGAGAAGTATGTAATCTGATTTAAATGCAAGTAACTCATAGGTTGGATAACTGCTGGTCTGAATATATCGTGTCCTACCCTGTCGGGATTACTTCATAAAAAAATCCTAGAGGAATTATCATCTATAATTGCTGCGTCACTATATGTTATATTTAACTTATCATTAAGAACTAAAAAACTGCCCGAGGATTGGAAAATAGGCCCCACAACTGCAATTACAAGAAAGCCGTAAGTTAGCAAACACTAGTAATTTGTGTAAAGTCTCAGACTCACAGATCCGTGAATCAATCACATGACACTTTAAGAAATGTAAGCTTTCGTACACTTTCTTAAATGTCTTGGAATCATGGACAAAATCTCGATCTAGATAAAGGTGAAACAGTTACTTTTATATTCATGGATCTGATAGAAGCTTTCGATAGCGTGCCCCACCAAAGACTTCTTAGTAAAAACAATGTAAACGGAATAAGGAGCCATGTTCTGAGATGGGCATTCTCTTGCCTCACCAACACACAGAAACATGTGTGTATAAACGGGAACTACTCCAACTAGGAGAAGATCACGAGTGAAGCAACCTCAAGGAAGTGTCTTAGATCGTATTTTATTCGCGATTTATTTAAATGGTTTACCGGAGATGATCAAACGCTCTATTACATACCTGCACGTGTTTGCCGATGACAAAGTCTTTAAAGACATAGCATGTGCTAACGACAGACCAGCGTTACAGGGGATTAAAACTCCACCCGGGCAAATGTGCAATCAACTCACATAAGAAGACGAATACCCCGGGAACCCATATTAGGTGATAACAGGTGATCACCGACCCCCCTTAAACATGTATAGAGCATGAAACAGATTTTAGGAGTAACTGTGGACACGAAGCCGATTTTTTATCAGCACACACAGGAGAAGAAAATAATTGCATGATGGGCCTTTAGCTATATCGGCGAGGAGAACTTTGTGCGCGTATATAAAGCCGTTGTGCAACCACACTTAGAAGGTGACAGTGCTATTCGAAGCCCGCATAAATTCGAATATATAACAACAATGTCCAACAGGGGTTGGCACCATATGAGGAGAGACTAAGGTAGTCACATCTCCCAACTCTAGCTTTTAGGCGCCCCGTGGTGAAATGAGAAATACATGACGCGTAACAACTACGACCAAGATGTTTCGTTAGCCCTACGTACAAGAGTCAATATCACAAGAGGTCATCCGTACAAACTGTCTATGTGTAGATTAAATAGAAACAGGAATTCCGTATTCAGCCTTCGGATCGTTCAGCCATGAAACAGGCTGATAAATAAGATAGTGTTCTTACTAAACCTCAAAACATCTAAATCCCAATTCGATTATCGATCCATTTCACTGAGAGCATGCAATAAGTAGGAGCCAAATTTAGAGGCCCATCTCAGGCCCGTGTCTGGAGATGTATCCGGAGGTATACCTGATATATCAGGAGTATATCAGGAGTAGCCCAGAGACAATTGTACTGTCATAGCTATTTATAAAAACGCCAATGTTTCACTCAACCAACAACCTATAGGTCACAGACCATGTTAATTACGATAATAAATCCGATTCTTTGATTTGATATTTTCACTTTTACACCGTTTGGTCCTTTTTACGGATAAAAATCAGATGAATAGTTAAACAATGAAATGTATCCATTGCTCTATTGAGGAGTAGCGTACGTACCAACGTAGCAAATGCCGATAGCAATGAGCAGCACGACGAGCACACACATACTGACGATAATGATGGTCTGTGTGAGAGCTGTCTCCTCCGACTGATTAGCAGTCGCCATCATTACCTCTGCACCAACAGCAACAGGAGATTCCTCTGTACCAAATATACGAAATGAACGACCAACAACATGCGAACATGTAGTTGACAGATGTAAAAGTGGTATCAAGATTTAAAAAAACATTATTTATACTATCACTAGGTAGTAATATATAGTACATATCCCAAAATATATAAACTATATACTCAAATTATTTCTTATTATTGAAATACTATTCCATGTCCAATTGCAATTCATTCGATATGAATATTAAACGCAATATGAAAACGGAGGCTATAAGATAACACACTGTTAGATATATAATTATATATATATATATCGTGCATATATATGGTAAAGTATTTTAAGTGCGGGCTAGTAAATAAATTTTGTATCGCCTTGAAAACGAATACGAAGAAGTGGCAATTATGACGCACACAAAGAAGCAGCCCAATTAAGTACAGAGTGTATACTAGAAAAATTTCCTATAAAACAATATTAGAGAAGTGATAATTTGCTTACTGATACACGCGCCACCGTTCGGGGCTATTGTTTCGCCAAGCGGACAATTGCAGCCGTAGGTGAACGGATGTGCATTCTTCATTACACACGCGGCACCCACAGGACACAAGCATTCCACGGGCGTCAGGTACGTGATGGTAACTCTACCATGTCCCTTGTTATGGTCCAGCATGTTTACAGCATTTATAGCATCTCTGCTGACAAACGACCAGCCTCCAACCCCATCAGATGGCTGATCATTTCCAGTGGAACTGCGCCCTGTAAGTGCACAAATTATACTTGATGATGCAGTTTGATGACAAACATCTTATTACCGATAGTTAGAGCCAAATTACATATCTGCTGCCCGAGTAACAACATGGCTTACCAAACCTCCTCAACTGAGTCTAGATGCTATTTTTATTTGAGATTATTTTGAATGAACTACAATAATTAAATCATTTAATCCCTGATAACATACCGCAAAGGCCTCCGCCGTTGCCACCGCCCATGCAAGCTCCTGCACCGCCTCCGAATCCGCCAACAGCAAATTGGCTGTTGCCTAGCGTGCAACCTACACCTCCGGTCCCACCTTTCAGCAGCGATCTTCCTGTGTGAATTGTACCGTTTGACCAACCATTTCCTGCTCGCACAGCGAATGCTAAAACAAACAAGTAAACATAGAGTAAGTTGTCTGTGTGCTCAGTATCTTTTTTACTTAAGAAACGTCCTCGATAACTTTGTATCCGAGGGCTTGGTGTAATACAATCAATAGCTTCATCCAGTTAGCCGAGTGCCTAAGACCGTTGATAACATATACTGTTTATTTCTATGACAAAGTTGCAGGTTTTCAAGGCAACATTACAGTACATCATAAATTAAAGTAATAATTAAATTAAGGTAAATTAAAATCCCTATATGTAATCATGTTAAAAATGTCCAACATGAATAGATGTAAGAGAGAAATAATTCCTTCTCAATATTAAAATGTGCCCGACATATAAAAGAGAGTGGCGTTTGAATGAGAGCACATGATCTGGTTGCTTATTGAAACTGTAAGGCGGAATAGGCACGAATTGTCTTCTATTGGATCGCGTATTGTATCATCAACGACGTTCCACCAATGTATTTTCTTTCACCTAATTTCTTTGTGTATACTCACATGGTGACAGCACTATATCATCTGTGGCTATATAAAACCCGTTGGCTCCTATTTTCTGCATGGAAGCCTTCCAACCTTGAAGAGCTGAGCCACCCCCACCTCCAGCAGCAACCAGCAATGGAACTTGCGCGGGGCTTTTTGAAGTATCAAGCTATGTACACATAGAGAAACCATATGCAACTCATATATGTCGATATTGACTGCAAAAGTACGCATGCCATTGCGAAAAAGGGAAACATTAAAGGTTTACGCTTTAAAATATGAATTAATGCGTTTTCCAGCATAAGCGATCATAGTAAAGGTAACGACTAGCAACCCAGACGCAGTGGCGCGTTAATTATATTGACAGAGTAAGGCACAGTGCCTTTGAACTTAGGATAGTAAAAGCTGGTATTATTTACACAACATCGTAGAATCAATTAAATCTACATGCACCTATGTAATTCCCTGAGATTGCCTTCGTATATAATTACATTTGTGGTTGTAAATCGTTCGCATAGTGTACCGGCGCATTAGTGGTGCGAAGGACCGCAATTAGAATCAAAATGCTTGGGGCGCTGTTCGTTATTAGAAAATTAAAAATTCACGAAGGAATGAGAACACCTGGCTGCACGTTGATTGCGCCAAATTAATTAAGGGTGCCGTTCATCCCGCTGACACGGCCTTTGTTGCACCGGTCTAGTGATTACTCTCAGAGTCAACCGTGGTACGATGCTATGAACACGACGCCACAGGCAACAAATTAGATTTATAATTGAAATTTTAGAAATCCATAGTAGGTAAAAATCTCACGTTGATCGTGAATACATAGGTGGCGCCACCTCCACCGCCTCCGCCACCTGATAGAACGCTAGTGCTGACGGAGTCCTCGCAGTTGTTTTCTGGATCTCCCTGCAACAAAAACACATCTCGTAGATACGTCTCTGCTTTACTCATAAAATTCGTGTGGGTGTGATTTCTTCAGTTCCTTCCTGCAGATTCTACATAATAAACACCCAACTGTGTGGATATGCATGAGGATTCTATTTGCCAAACCGCATTAGTGTACCATTACCTATATAATATATATATATATATACCTGTATATACTATATATTCGCAACGAATGCAATTACGTTAAGAGATTTTTTTTTAAATCCATCACAAATTTTATTATTAGTAAAAAACGCAATGCCAGAATAATCTTTTACTGTGACGTATGTACATGCACATTACAGGCGTGGGAGAGTAGGGAGCGATCACACCTTTAGTGTCGCTACTCAGGCGGTGAAATACGATCGTATTAAAACTTGTATTACGTTCCTTTTAGCATTTTTACTTAGCTAGCGGGGAGCGAGGGAAGAGGGGCAGTCGCCCCCAGAAAAATATAGATATATTAGCGGCGGTCACCTTCCAACACGCACGTGGCTTTGCCACACCTCCGCGGGCAAAGTTGGTTAGCCACCCCTAGCTTCGACGCAGCGACTAACATCGACAAATATGATACGTTTGACGTATCGCATGGCCCTAGTTGGAGAACGCCTAAATAATGCTAAAAATTATAGCTAGTCAGTATCAATAAGGTTGCGCTGCTCCCTGGAGTAACAACTACCATTGGCATTTATCGTGGTGAAACATACTGTGGATCATGCAGCGGATGGTGGCACTGCCATCACAAACGTAGATAGGATCGGGACGCGTTTACCATTTCTGCAGTATGAAAGTGCGTGCGCGTGTATGGTTGGCCATCGTACTCAAAAATAATGTTTTTTTTACCGCGGTAAAATTATATCTATATATTATTTCTACCGCGCGTGAGTGTGCGTGCGTATGTATATGCTCGCGTGTACAACTTGGAGTAGGCTCGCGTGTTGCGTGTTTGCGCATCGATATATGCACGTGTGCATACGCGGATATGTTGCTGAAAATTCCAATCAGGAATCTTGATTCTCATTCTATGAAATTTTCTGATTTTACCTACACTTCGAGTTTTGTACAAAATAGTTAGATAACTTGATAGATCTGACTAGACAATTGCTAGACAAATGGCGCATGGAGATGGAGGAAAATACACAGTTATTCGTTTCATCCATTTAAAATAAAATAAAACTTACCATAGAGCATGAACTCTGCCCTTCCTGCCCAATTAGCAGGTGGATGATGTCACCTCGTGTAAAGTTGAAGTGGGCGTAAACTACAGCACCTAATCCGAACGCTGGGTTGTTAGCTCCTCTACCGCCGCTAGCGCCGTATGCCATGATACTACGTGACGCAAAACACACAGATCGAACGAAGCGAAAAATGTACTTACGCGAATACGGGCTAGTTTTATATATATATGTAACATGGAAATATACGTGGAGTACGTTATATTTAAGACAGATTTGGACGTGGTGGATGTATCTATCGCAACAGCTAGTCGATATGTTTTAACCGTACAATAAGCCGAGCGGATATTGCATCAGGCGACAGATATCACGTTGACTTGTAAAATATGATCGTAAATTGGTTTCCAGTCGCGCGGTGTTTGCTTGCGGGCTAGCCGTGTACAATAGCTAGGTACAACCGTGTTATAAAGCACAGCTGAGAAGTCAGAACAAGCTTCACCGCGCAGGACGCATTACGACTAATCAGTAAGGCAGTAGGCGTTAGATCAAATTCCGTCCGCAAATCTGTACCTCAGTCGTTAGACAGCGACATGTCGTCTGTAATGGGAGATACCTGTACAAGCCCGTATTAGGAACTGTCCATAACTGTATGCCTTTTAACGCTTCTTCGGAAACGACTGAAACGGTGACGTTGCTATAAGCCGAGTCGCACTGCTCCTGCGTAGGGCCAAACATGCCCTCTGCTTCGCACGTAGAAAATCGGTACTCTGTAAGTAAGGAATTGATTCAGCGATAGACGATCAGGTTGTAATGAAAGCAAGAGTTTAACCATACATTTTTATAGCGTCAAACAATTTTGAAGTATCGGTAACATTAAACGCATCTAAGAGAACAAAACAACACAATAACCTGCGATTTTTAGTGAGCCTGGTATTATCAGAGTGTTATCAGACAAAGGCAATTATAATAGCTTCATAATTGATCTGGATCAAAATGAGATTTTTCGTTGTTTCCACTTAGATTCTCTAAGTAAGTGTGCTTCGGTGCCCTAGTCTTTTCTATTTGTTGACGGTTAGACTTGCGCTTACACTTACAGGACAGATACTTCTCATATATCATTAAGATTACAATATTTATTTCAGCACTACGGTAATGGAAACGACAGAATCCGGCTAGAAGATAGTTTTCTGTGAGTCTCCGTTGAATCACAGTAGAAATACGTTAAAATAGCCTATGCCTTTTTGATATTGCATTTGCATATTTTAAATAATACGAATGAAAAGCACAGCCGACACCAACGTCATTTACAGTCACGAAACTAAAACTAAAACTATAATAATAATCATGCATCCTTATAATTATGTAACACTAAAATGCATATAATGTTCGTGTAATAACACTTGCGTAGATTGGCAAGCGATGGGTCTGTCGAAACGAGTGTCACAGTAATGATCACCACCTCCGCTACCACCACCACCACCACCACCACCACCAGCAGCAGCATTAGTAATTTAGTAGTAAGTAGTAGTAGTAGTAGTAGTAGTAGTAGTAGTAGCAGGCGCGTAGCCAGGGGGGGGGGCGGTGGGGGCGGTCGCCCCCCCCCAAAAAAAAACGCCGGCCAAAAAAAAGAGAGAAAGAAGAGAAGAAAGTAAGAGGACGTAGGAAGAAAAAGGAGCATACAAAGACACACGACAAAGACTATGTTAAAAAGATTATAAAAGAAACAACAGATATCTTTTAATTATTTAAAAATATTTTGTGAAATGAGCTTTGAGCCTAGCGCAGTTCGCCTTTTATCCAGCTCGGCATAACATATCATGCGTACCTACACAATAATATGACTATCGAGCTCTACGGATATTTTGTGTTCAGCGGGTCGGGTTCTCTACGTGCTACTTGTGTATTCTTATTGTGTGTCTGACCTGTCACACAGTCCTGCTAGCAATTATGGAAATCTTATAATGAAATGCTGATTGCTTGGTGATTGGTTGATTTAAACGTCAATATATTTATCACATGCATGATGCTCATTTCTGAAGATATCCTAAAAAAAATCGAAATCTTGTTTAACAATAAATCCAATATTATTTTTGAAAATTCAGGATTAAGAGTTGAGAACGGTACAACGAATCGTCTTCTTTCTCTAATAATTTAATGAAACGTCAGAGCTTCCGTGATTCGCACGAGGGGCGTAAATCCCGGAGGGAATGGGGAGATGCATCCCCCCGCTCTTGAAGGAAGGGGGATGGACTTGTAAAAAATCAGTCCCCCCCACTGAGAGTTCACAAAAAACAAAAATAAAGATCAAAAAAAACAAAAACACAACACACAAAAAACATAAAAACATAACAAAAAAAAAAAAAAAAAAAAAAAAAAAAAAAAAAAAAAAAAAAACAAAATCCAAAAAAAAAGAGAAAAAAACAGAAAGTAAGAGCAAGAAGAAGGAAAAAAGAAAGAAAATGTGATTGTTTTCAATTTCAGCACTAATGCACATAAGAAAATGGTAATGAATAACTGTATAGCCTAGCAGTACAAGTTCAGTGTTAATCATGGCTTATGCATGGTAATGGCAAGACAGAACTTTCAAGTGGGCACGGTTAAGGAGTGACTGCCAGACGGCATATAGTCTCTCAAAAGTACAGAGTGCTATGCGGGATGCAATGGAATCTACACCCAATATATCAAGCTCTCTAGTTGGCAGCAGATAGAAAGTGCCTTGTGGGGCGGCAGACCATCGCCAATGAACATCGTTCAAGAAAATGTTTCCAGACTCCAAAATAGCCGAAAAGTATGGTTGCAAACATACAAAAACACGTGAATTGTGAGAAATGCAATTCTTACCTGTGTTTATAATACATGCTATTATTAACTATAGTAACTAACTGTGTACCGCTCTCTGAAATGTAATAAAAAGTGTTTTGACTCTACACTGTAGGGTTGAGCTCTAGGGTTAGATAGTGTATCAGACATGAGCATAAGGCCCACAGATATGCCTGCAGATTGCGGAAATGGGCTTAAAATATTTCAAATGCTTCTGGGGGGGGCATGCCCCCAGGATCGCCCCCTAGCACTGGCCATGCCTACGGCACGTGTCCAAACGTACGTTGTCAATTTGTATGTGCGTGCGATGTAATGTATGCATGTATAAATGTATGTACGGTGTGTTTGTGTGTGTGTGTGTGTGCTTTTCGTTGTGATTGTTCGTTCTTGTGTGTATGTGTGTGTGATGTGTGTTGTGTGTGTGTCGTGTGCTGGTGTGTGTGTGGTGTGTTGTGTGTGTGTGTGTGTGTGTGTGTGCGCGCGCCTGGGCTGTGTGTGTGTGTGTGTTGTTGCGTGCCGATCGCCGCGCGTGTGGCGTAAATTATTGTGGGCTTGTGCTCGTGCTAGTATGTGATGGCTATCGCCGATTCATCCCCCCATGCCTCGGTACGGATTTACGCCCCTGATTCCGCACACTTCACGCTGCTCATTGCCCCCCCCCCTAAAATAAAATCCTAGCTACGCCGCCTGAAGTAGTAGTCAGTGGTAATAGTAGTAGTAGTAGTAGTAGTAGTAGTAGTAGTAGTAGTAGTAGTAGTAGTAGTAGTAGTAATAGTAGTAGTAACAGTAGTAGTAATAGTAATAGTAATAGTAATAGTAATAGTAATAGTAATAGTAATAGTAATAGTAATAGTAATAGTAATAGTAATAGTAATAGTAATAGTAGTAGCGGTAGCGTTAGCGTTAGTGTTAGTGTTAGTGTTAGTGTTAGTGTTAGTGTTAGGTGGAGGTGGTGGTAGTGGTAGTGGTAGTGGTAGAGGTAGTAAAAGTGGTAGTGGTAGTGGTGGTGGTAGTAGTAGTAGTAGTAGTAGTAGTAGTAGTAGTGGTGGTGGTAGTAGTAGTAGTAGTAGTAGTAGTAGTAGTAGTAGTAGTAGTAGTAGTAGTCGCAGTAGCAGCAGCAGCAACAGCAGCAGCAACAGCAGCAGCAACAGCAGCAACAGCAATAACTATAATGTTGGTTTAGACACCAAGATAATTTTCCTACAATATACCTATTGTATGGAAGCAGAGGTATAATGGTAACCAATTTGAAATTCAAGATGACGGCCACCGGGCGATAATGATTTTGATAGTAATTGGTACCTAGAACGCGATAATGTTGGTTTATACACCATAATCACGTTTTTATGTTAAATATATATTAGCTGAAATATGAAGGATAATGGATTTTGATGGCGGGTATTTTGAAATTCAAGATGGCTACCAGATACCATTTCGATTGAGATGGGTACCCGATCTCATATGAATATGAATATCTTAAACTACCCGCGTGCCAATTTTCATGCGTTTGTCAAAACGTACACAATTCAAATGATTTATGGCTCTTAGCTGCTGCATTATAATGTTTTATAATGGTTTGCCCAAAAATTTTGCGTGCTAAGACGATATATGTAGTAGCTGTCACGTTGTGTACGTGAAGTTTCAAGCAAAGTGCCCGCAATGGAGCCATTTCTGTATGACAAAAGTATGTAGCGATTTTGTATGCAGATTCATAGTATGGTAATATAATTCAACCAATATTTTCGGCGTGCTTTTGAGAGTGCTTCTTCTATATCACATATTTGCAGATTATCAGAGTTTTTTTGTTTTTACATTTAAGATGCTCGCAAAAAAGACACCACGGTAATATATTCCATATCAGACGACATAAACCCGAAGAACAGCCGCCTCCGACGGGAAAAACCACGAGTCGGTTCCCAATTTCGCGGCATGCCTGAACGCGCGTTCTGTCACTATATCGAGGACTGAAATATTAACTTGATTTAGATTACCACCTACTGCACGAGATTACGCCTCAAACGATATATATGACAAGATATCGTGAGCGACAATCGTGCTCCTGTGTTGCTTCGAGAATATGTATCGAACTACTAGCCTACGAAGGAAAGTACTCCAGACATCTCCCCTGGAAGGCATTTCTTTCCCTTTTACCGCATAAAAGCCCACCGATGAACTTGCAGACGATTCTCACGAAACTGCGGGGTATCTTACAAACCTGTATGCTGCACTTAGAATCTTCGGATATCTGTATAAATTATTCACTTATTTCGAATAGAAGAAAGAAAGCGGAGGAGCGCGCACGCGTCTGCTTTAACGATTATTGGACAGAAGAGCTTTCCGCTACGGACGATTTCTCTGATTTGGGGTGATACACGCTGATGTTAGGAATTGGGCTGAAAAACGATAGAATTACAATAAAGCTAATTAAGTTAAAAGAATTCTGTCTAACTCTCTGAGGATACGTAATGGATTTAAGTTTATGTTAAATTTTTATAACAGAATGAACCCGTGTGTGTTCCTGTGCAAGCGAACGTGCGCAGTCGTGTGTGTCACTGGACACCTTTCTAGGAGTGCTGAGCTTCTTACTCCATTCGCATCTTTATCTGCCTCACCAGTTCAGTTTCATAATTTCACCGCTACTATCTTAAAAATTCGCCATGGTGTTACTGCAAGATTTCATG
Source organism: Priapulus caudatus (assembly GCF_000485595.1). Taxonomy (NCBI): domain Eukaryota; kingdom Metazoa; phylum Priapulida; class Priapulimorpha; order Priapulimorphida; family Priapulidae; genus Priapulus; species Priapulus caudatus. The sequence continues at coordinate 210,331 of NW_014577503.1, forward strand.
GGATTACAGGCGAAGGTCGCGCAGTACCTACCCCGTGTCAGCTCCTTAACTCAACATGTCAAATATTCACGATGATAAGGTCATAACATCAAGATGACAAGTTTATAACATTTGTATTATGACTTTCGAAATAAAAGTTGATCGAGGGGGGTTTACATTAGGACTATATATATAATAGCTACGCTTTTTTAAATAAAATCTAATAAAACCTATTCTATAAGTTTCCTTTCGTAATAAATATAGGGTTATCCTTTATATTAATGTTGTCGTAGTTATGATTCATGGGAATCGTGCTTACAATGTGTTATTCTGATATATATTTGTTTAATAAAAGTGTGCGTTTTCATTGTCTAAAGCTTTATCCTGACATTCATTCTACCTTTAGATTCAGAATTCAAGAGTCATGATGTTTTATTTGTGCTTAACACATACATATATACAATATACTTCGTTAAAATATATACTATTATAAACAAGTTCGTACGACACGTGTACCATCATAGTCCGCTATCACAACAGGTGAACAAAAGTTATCACAAAAAGTGATTAAATGTTGGGCTGAAATTATTTCTCTTATCTACAAACAATTAAGTTACATTACATTTCAATTCACACATTCATTACATTACGCGTCAAGCCACTTTTAACGTAACTTTAATAAATACAGCAAGTGGGGACATCAACAAACTAAACAGACATTAAACAACCACAATCAACAAAACCATATAGTCGGCAACGAAAATAAAGTAAATAGAATCCTAAACAGTACTTTAAAAATAAGTATAATAAAAAACAATAACAATGTCATCAGCCTAACATGAATTAGATATGATATAAAAACACAATAGAATTGCAACACAAATAATGCGGAAGTTACAACAAAACAAAGTATTGAAGAGCAGTGAAGTACACAATACAACACTTCAGTATGGAAAATGACAAAACACTCAAAGACCATAATACAGTTTGTGTGCACTGAGGTCATCAGGTAGAAAATATGATGAAGTAATAAGTATCTATATCGAAAAATAGTTGGTAAACATTTAGCAGGAAAAATGCACAAACGAAGCGTACGTAACGTTAATATTTATTTCACTTACCTAATGGAATTAACGATAAGTCTTCGTAGAAGAGTATTGAATTGTTTTTTCCAAGTGTATCTGCAAGATAAAACCGAACGAAATCTTTACTGTGGAAACAAACTAGATTATGATTTGCTGACACCATATCTCTCGTGCAATCCCAGTTCCGTGACGCCTGAAAAGGACTTGTATTATTTAAAGCCGGGCGAGGTCGGGTTGCGATTGAATGCGACGCGACGCGACCCACTGCAACTCACTGTGACTGAGTGCTACTATTCTGAGACTACATGTTAGAGACTTGATAAAACTACAAGAGGGCAAAAACAGCGTGACGCTCAACCCGTATATATATAATAGTTATAGCAAGTAATAAAAATGCAGGCACGTGGGCACGCACTCAGGTGCGAATGGACGCGCGCACTCGCATGTACTCAGGAACATACATACATTTTCTAGTAGTGTACGTGTTCGTTGGTAAAATGCGATGGGAGTGGGAGTGGCAGCCCTTCTATTTCTATGCTATTTCTATAGAATAATTGTGTACAATTTACTTGAATACGATATTTTCTTAAAGAAGTACGTGAGGGCGAAAGCGTACCTTTGCCGAAGCATTCGGGACTCAGAGATAGGTCATCTATTGCGATGTCTCCTCGAAACCGTACTCCACGGATTGCCTTGATATTCACAGTGTAGCTTAGAGCAAAACCAAACGGTGTAAAATTAAAAGCTCAACACATAGATACGCGACAAAAGAGGGGTTGATACAAATATGGGATAGCCAGCAATAATTAAGTATTTACAAGCAGAGCACAGAAAATTTTAAAACGAAACACTTCTCTCTGATACGATCGTTTCGCTAACAATTACATTACGGTACGGTTGTTTGAACGCAGCTACGTGTAAATGCACCCGCGTCCCCCACACAGGCATGCACGCACGCACACGCACGCACGCACGCACCCGCATGCGCACGTACACACGCATACACACAGACACACGCACACGCGCACACCCGCACGCTCACACGCACATACGCACACACATCTCTGTTGCACACACAAGTGCCCCTAGAATTTTGAATAGTCATCAATCTGGGTGATGCCTATCTAACAGCGACGGACAGGGTCGCGAGTAGACATAATTTCAACCACAATCACATTTTTTGTTATTTTATATTCTACCGCAAATGAAAATACTCGAATTATATGAAACTCGTGATTGCTGGACATTTGCGTAGCCACATGCGCTTGAGTCGTCTAAAAATAAAGTGATAGCAAATACACACGAATTTTATTATATATATATAAATAAATAAATATATATATATAAACAATATATTCATATACACAGAAACAAAAATTGCAATTTGTATTTCCTGTAACCGCTTACAAGACAAACAAACAATTGGTCAACAAAAGGAAATAACTTTACATGGGATTACTACGCTGTCGGGGTGTAATGCGATGTGGGCGGGATTACGCTAGATTGCGTGCCATTCTCAGACAGTGCGTCTGAGAATTGGTTTGCTATAGCGCCAGCTTCTGGCAATCAAGAGACAATCACCTTAAGAAATGAGCCCCTGTCAACTTTCGAGCTTACCAACTGCTCTCATAACAATTTGTAACGCTGTGGCTGGATAAGTTGAATTAACGCATTCAAATAGGCATAGGGTGTAAAGCATGGCACAGCTACAATATAACCCTTTCCTTATATCTTCAATGGTGTATTATTACTTCCAACATTTTCGTAAATAAGAAAGATGAAGCATGATTGACTGAGCTCAGAGAATAAAGATGGCCACCATACTCTGCCAGCCGGCTTAATGGCCAATAGATGCGGGCCGATACTAAAGTTGCCAGGGGCAGGGGATTCAACCACCTGTTTTACTTTTCAGTATTTAAGACGTGCGTATTAGAAAATACTAGGTCTAATACCAGCAAAGTTGCGCTACAACTAACAGTTTTCTCAGAATATGCTTGCACATATGATCGGATGGGTGTTCGGTAGTTAAACGGTTCCTTGACCGTACCAGCAGCCACAATGTAGTCGCCATTACCTGCGTTCGATTTTTGGCAACGGTACCGACACGAACTTCCAACTGTTCTCGTTTTCTCCGGAGGCGATGAACAAGAGACGTTCGGTGTTGCGCTCGTGTACGTCCACACGTAGAGACCCCGTGTGCACCCCGAACATGTGGTAGTAGAACCTAAACTGTGATAAAAAAAAACCAATGGGGAGCTGGAGAATTTTCACCAGCAAAGCGCTGAATAGCGAGAATCGATAATCACGTTGGGGATCTCTAGTACTCACAGCAGGTTATTGAGTAGTTGCAGGAGTAAATGTCATCCTGTCAGCGTATTGGCAGTTTAATTGGCAATTTGGGAAAAATACTTGAGTGGCTGTGTGTCGCTGAGAGAAAAGTTCTGCAGGTATACTTGGTCTCTCAAAATAAAATAAGTTGAGCCACCCCCAAAATTCTGAAATCTCGTCTAGGTGAAAACGTTTTTAAACGTTAGGTAAAAATATAAAAGTAAAGCTATTTGACAATATTTGTCAACGTAATTATCACACTCCATGTAAACGCATATCATTCAGGTAACAATAATACTTTGTATATTTGATATAGACGTACAGAAGACGTTGCAGCAGATTTGCCTCACTAGATGTAGATGTAGGTGTGGGTATGGGTGATGTGCAGGTGTAGGTGTAGGTGTAGGTGTAGGTGTAGGTGTAGGTGTAAGTGTAAGTGTAGGTAAAGGGGTAGGTGTAGGTGAAGGTGTAGGTGTAGGTGTAGGTGTAGGTGTAGGTGTAGGTGTAGGCGTAGGTGTAAGTGTAGGTGTAGGTGTAGGTGTAGGTGTGGGTGATGTGTAGGTGTAAGTGTAAGTGTAGGAAAAAATGGATGGTTGTCGCTGAATAGAATCGATGTAAATTTCATTCCAGTGCGATTTCTGTTACCACTGCAGAAAATCAATGTAACAATGCATCCTACTTATAGTCTACGTGCCCACGTAGATTTTTCTTCGTCTCGCTAAAAGCAAAAATATTTTTATAGTCATAGCCCTCCTTTAAATCGGTAGTAACGTTTAGAGTTTCTAACGGACCAGCGGCCACAAGCAGAATGCATACAACGTTTAGTTAAGTTTCGTCTGCGAACAGATATGGGTTCGCAACTTACCTGGCAACTCTCGAAAAACATTGAAGCCGGATCATACGTGTCTGGAGGCGGGGCACTGAAGGCGACACTTTTCAGTATAGCTTTAGAAAACATGGCCGAGTCTGTGGCTTCAATGTATAAATAGTGACCTAAAATAAAAAACGAAAGACATAAGCAAGATTTACCTAAGCCATGGATGTATAACGGTTGGTATGGGCGTTGGTGAAACCCGGGATATTCGTAAAGCAAAACAAAAATAATGGTATACTGGTTTAGGCGAGGAACGCTATTGTTGCTGTATCAACAATTTTAGGTAATATTAGAAGTTATTTTCAGTATAATATTAGCGGCAAATAAACAGCCCATCGTTAGCGAGTTTTGATGTCAGTAGATATGGACTGTGTGAAATTTAAGAAACACGTATTGTAACCGCCTGCAGAACCGCTTTGTAATCATTTGCGCATTAGGTTACCTAATAACAACATTTTATAAGGTTCAGGCGGTGGCCCATTAAAAACTGCATTCTTACATTATACACTAAAGAGAAAGGTATTAATTACACAGTACGATGAACAATGAATTATCACAAAAAGGAAACAAAGCTAGGTGATATTATAATTCATATGAATGGGGCAGCACGTGTGCGTAGAGTAGTTAGGTTTCCACAATTACACAAGACAATTGATATTGCAGTCCTTCGTTCGTAGTGGGCTGTGTTCGTCGGCCTTGCGTTGTGTTGCTACCTAATTGAAACCAGCAGCTAGCGTATCATTAAAACTGGTCGTCAAGAGACGAGCTGAACGATACGTCTGGAATTGTTGGGTTTGTTGCGGAAAAAACGTGGTTAGTGTGGCTGCATGCAAAACAACACCGGTGGTAACTATTAATAGACAGACATTATTGCTCTGCATGCGTAAATATAAATACCTTTCTCGTTCTACGCGCGCGAGACGAGTGGGCGCTTAAATTAAACCCAAAGACACTAACCTTCACGCGCTAGAGTGAATCAATTTGCATTTTCTCAGATACGGCGACGAACTCGATCATTTGGATTGTTGACGCTGTTCATTGTTCTGACATTGAATGATGTTGATTGTATGATGTTGAATGTTACAAGTTTTCATGTTTCAATTCTAGTAGCATACTTGTTGCTGCATGCTAGCCTGGTTGCCCACTAGACACCGCGCTCCTTGTTGACCCGAGCAACGAGCGATGCTGTGTGAGGTTTGTGTGGTTGTCCGCATCATGTGTTTTTCAGTTGCTGGAGAGACATTAGTGGTCGCCACTTCTACTAATGTGTGGATGGCCGGTGACTCATCGGCAGGAGCTCATCCGCCCCTTTCCAGGTCTTGCTTTTAATACTGCTGGGTGTCCCCACACTCTCCTGACCTAGTAGCGGAGCTCCCGCGCGGACCGAAAGCATAATACCACTACACTAGTATTTCTGTATCTACTGCTCAATTTCCTGAATGTTATTTCTTCTACGAAAAATTATTGTACAAGAGATTAAGAATAACGGAGTAGTTGTTTGATTCAATAAAATTAGTGCGGTTTTAAACGCAACAGACCGCAAACAACAAATGTTTGTTTCTTAGCTGCTTTGGGGACGTTCACGTAAGATAGGATTATCGTGGAGTAACCTGTCGGGAGCTCCGTTTTTAGGCAGTGCCTAAAGCTATATATTATACCGAGGCGTAGCAGATAGGGGAGCCGGTTTAGTAGCCGCCTACTTAGCTTGAGAACTATAGCCCTCCGCTCCGCCGCAGGAAACATTTAACCGTTAGTTTGCGGTTTAATTTCACAGACTGGCGAGTAGCTCTCTCTCGCTCGCGCTCTCTCTCGCTCGCGCTCTCTCTCTCTCTCTCTCTTTCATTTCTCTCTCTCTCTCTCATCTCTCTTCTTCCTCCTCTCTCTCTCTCTCTTCTCTCTCTCTGCCTCTTTCTTCTCTATGTTCTCTTCTTATCTATCTATCTATTTCGCTCTGCCTCCCTTCAACTTGTTTTCTCTCCCCCTCACACACACTTTCTCACTCGCTCACCATACTCTCTCTTTAATTAAACCAGGTTTGTGACATATGGTCTAACTGGCTTCATATGCGAGCGCCGACGCTAGGGAGAGTGGCATCAGCTACGCAAGAGAGTATATATATATATATATTATATATATATATATATAATATTATATATATAGTATATATATATTATCAGGAGTAGATGAAGAGGAGATTCTCTACTCCTGATATTATATATTATATATATATTATATATATAATTATATATATATACTCTTGCGTAGCTGATGCACCTTTCCCTAGCGTAGGCGCTCGCATGTATGAAGCCCAGTAGACCATATGGTCACAAACTGGTTTGATATTGAAAGAGAGAGTATGTGAGCGAGTGAGAAAGTGTGTGTGAGAGGGAGAGAAAACAAGTGAAAAGAGAGAGCGAAAGATAGATAGATAGATAGAGAGAGAGAGAGAGAAAGAGAGAGAGAGAGAGAGAGAGAGAGAGAGAGAGAGAGAGAGAGAGAGAGAAAGAAAGAGAGATATATATACGATCCCGAGAGATGCGGCTTGTAAGACATTTCTAAAAATATGAGAAAATCCCAGCATGGGCAATAGATCCATTGTTAACTAGAGCACTCGGAGAGCACAGACCTCCGCCAAGGCAGTTGAATTCTGTCACTGTGAAAAATGTTATTAATCAATTAATTAAGGATACTCTCAACCTTTTGCACAGGTATTGCTCTAATAAAGATTAAACGTTTATTGACAAATGAATCAAATCAATCACTTGTTTTATTTATAGAGGAGATATATCTCTATGCTCAAGACAAAAAACGTCATGAAATTTCCAGCACCTAATTATGTTACCACACAAATTTTGAATTTTTATGTAAAAATGGCATTTTCGATATTTCTCAATTACCAGAAAAAGTGAAGATACAAAATTTTCGCCACGTGTGTAAGCACAATATGTACTAAAATAGCGCATCAGGATTTTTCTTTAAGTTACATATTTACCGAGAAAAATTAAAAAACTGCCTAAAATTCAAGTCGCACGTTTGAATTTAAAATTTTTGCGAATAAAGAGACATAACTCATAAAATACGACACTTAATAACAATCCCTGACGCGCTTTTTTACAGCAATATGTTACCATTAAAACGAGTGTAAAAGTAAATTATTCCGAGTTGTAATCACAGAGAAATATCTATTTATACATCGACTA
>NW_014577503.1:222796-230656 GCF_000485595.1 Priapulus caudatus
TGAACGCGCATATATACATTTTACAACTGGAACATCTATTCGAATGCGCTTGTGGCGACAGCTGCGACACCTCTCGAGAAAAATTGGCAAATTGAAAACGCCGTAAACATTTGCGTCCCGTGAGTTATACGTCATACACAAAAAGCAGGGTATGAACGTAATCCCGAGAATTGCAGTCTGCCTGTCATAACCATTTAGGCGAGTATGCGCACACTACTGTAAAATACTTAACTTCAGCCAGACTTTACGCCAGCCAACGTGATTTAATTAGGAAGGTACCTTTAAGTGGACCATAATTACACAGGAAGAGGCAGCACTTAATGTTCAATCCCCAGAACCTTACCAGATCGCAACCCATGTATTTCGATTCCACCTATACAGATATACGAGTAAATAGCACAATCGCGCGTATTTTCTGGAAGAAAATGGAATGTGTACGCTTACAATTTATATGTATAATACACAATATATTTATCTGTAAATATTATTCAATTGCATAGTTTTAATCAAATGAACACGTCAGTGGAAGGATAGGAACACGTATGTTATTTCTTGATTACATTATTATAGCCATATTGTGGTATGTATGCAGTTGCGTGTGTAAGTTGGTTGCAGTGTTTCTCATGAATTAACGAAGGGAAATGAAAAATAGATAATTAACGTTGCGTAAGTATCAGCAACGGTAAGGTAACAAGTTACCCCTAATGTTGCTATGTAATTTAAACATCGAAAAACGTTTAGCAGAATTGCCTGTCAGTAATTGCTACGCGCAGCTACTAAAACTGCATAACCGCACAGTTTTTGATGGGCTCAAAACTCAATACTCGACTTCGGTCTCGGGTCATATTTATTTTATTAGTGCACAAAACTCCATGTTGCTAAAACAAGCAGGTAATAATGAGTCAAACCCATTATAATGTTATATATTAAACTAATGCTAGGGTTATGACTGTGATGCTAACAATTCCGCATACCAGCCTTAGTCTACCTATGATTTATTAATTATCACTCAATAACTTTGAACTCAAACGTTACATTAAATATCGAATAACCATAGTGCCTAATCGATTTCCTTATACATAAATCGCAATCAAGAAAGATAGATGAAAATGTAAGACAGTCAGGCCCATGACAAACCGGAATCATATTGCGGTGAAATATATCGGGGACATTAATATGGGGTTCGGTAAACTCGAAACACAGACGCATTTTTGTTTAAAAATCACATTCTGACTATTTTATGGTTAATTTGTTTGGCCAGATATAGTATCCTGCTCGCTTCCATCTATTCAAAACTTGATTTTTCGTACATCGTGGCAGCCATCAGTGGTAAGAAACCAGACCAGGCCAGGCCAGGTTTATGATAAGTGACAACACTGTGTTCAGCAGGCAAGGTTGATATTAAGCGTAAAATAATAATTTTATTCCGAATAAAATTAACGAATACGGTATCATGAAGTTCTTGTATCGAGCGAGCTTTCGAGGCGATGCATCTTCCTAGGAATCTCACAATTCTATCACATTCTGACTGAGGAAGAGATGTTGTCTCGAAAGGTCGCTTGATGCAATAAATTTATGACACCATAATTATTAGAATTACCAGAATTATATCTAGTTTTTTATATATTTTAAATGTTATATATATATATATATATATGTCTATATATATATACATATATAATGTATAATTATTGTATGGTTGTAATAAGAACATGAAAGTTTGCGGACCGAGAAAAGCAATGTTACCCAAGACACCTGTTAATATGCTCAACGTGCCTCCATGTTCCAGGACTCGGCAGAGTCTGAACAGGACCAACTGCGAGGAGTATCTTCTCTCATCAGTGCAAACATGGAGGCAGTAATTAAGACCAATAAGGGAAACCATTTACTCATAATTAGTAACACCATGGTATAGTATACATTTACATGAAATGGTCAAGATAATCCAAGCAGATATCCGCCTGTCCGTCAAACAAGCGTTGGCACGTCGATATCCTGGGCACGTTTGCTTAATTGGTCGTAAATTAAACTTAGTAGACTTACCCAAGTGGTTCTTAAGCGTGTGGTCAGTAGTGGGACCAGTTTCAGGAGTTGGCGTCGACCCGTTATGTCTCGTCCACTCAAAGTCGTCATGAATGCTATTCAACCAACCGCAGAAGCCTTGCTCAAAATCGCACCTGGCCCCATCAGGCATGCTCGCTGAAAAGCAGTGAGTGATTGTTTTGGCGATTGAATGATGCAGTTTTATTATGAATAATATACGTTTTTTTTAGAAACCTTTCGTGGAAGAGTGTCGCTAAATAGAGAGACAGACATGTCAACAGAATATGTGTGATTACAGCTCGAGTATCAAAGGTTAAAATGTTAAAAACAAGTTCTCTCACGTTTCAATCGAATTCGTCATTTTATCCACGCAGTTGAGATTCCTAAATTATAACGTATATTAATCGAGTATTCCGCCTACCGCAGACTGCGATTCCTGGTCATTACCGAATGTCTTTTACGAATACAACTGACTTACTGCGGGTATAGGATGAATTCACCAGTATACATACAAATTTGAACATACATTATAGATTATGACTTTGATTATATGATTATTATAGTTTACGACAAGACTGAACAATGAACAGCAACGCCGATGACACGCGGTTTGCTGTTTCAGTTAACGCATTATATCTATTAGCTACCGAAATAGAACGAGCCAATTTCATACCCGCGATCTATTAGCGTTGCTGCTGAGGCTCGTGATAACACTGATTCTTACTTCTAATGCCTTGTCGTGTGAATCCACGCGACAATCACCCGTTACTAACTATCGAAACAAGACTGATGTCAGGGCCGTAGGCTGAGCAATTTCCGAAGGGAGGCGGGGCAAAATTTCATGCCTCAACTGTGTAATGATGAGCGACGGTCGCAGCTCTTGATCGACGTCCATAGTGTGATAGAGGTGGGTCTGAGACAAGGCTTTCACGGATACGTGACCAAAAAAATCACGTTAGAATTATTTACGATTATTAGCTCAGCTTTTTAAAAATTTTGCGCCAAAATCTTAGGGGGCAGCTGGCCCCTTGCCTCCCCGCAGGCTACGGCCCTGGATGCAACGCAAACTGCTAAAGATAAATAACGCATCTGATATTCCTATCTAAACCACTCTACATTCTTCAATAAAGTACAGCTCGTTTTGCGATCACGCGTATATGTTTTAACTATCGGGATGCTTTAGATGTGTAGGCCTACTCCGAGCTGCCAGTGGTCTATTTATATGTGTCACTGGCGTCCTTTTACAATTACTTCAATCTCTATCATATCATGGGTATGAATTAAATTCGTTTTCGAGTTTTCGTGTTACAGTCGCGGAGGCCCATGCACTGGCCGTTATCACACTGCTTTTAACCATACTAATATCTATCATGGGTATGAATAGAGTGCCAACTCTTTTCATAGTGTGCCGACTTTCGAATTGCTAGGGTGTCGACTCTAGGGGCCGCCTTCAATAATGGTATCTCCATCATGCCGTGGGTATGAATAAAATGCCAAGTATTGACCGTTTCACACTACTTCTATACAGTTAACGGGCTTGCATGGTCTCTTCTGCCTTAAGGGCATGCGCCCCTGGTGAGAGCCGTTCCAGTCCCGGTATTCCGTTTAGCAAAGTTTAGACTACCTCGGTCACAGAATCGGGTGACGTCATGATCAATAGGAAGGACCTAAATAATGCCAGGCGCGTCTGCCTTCTCTCTGAACTGGGTGGCTTCTGTACCGAAACTTAGCTAGGTTTCTATACTATAGCTTTCCCTGTATGATGTGGTCTGCATGTCCAGCTCGCTTCATGCAGTACGGCTGCTGAGGCTCACACTAAGCAGCTGGTTTTTGGTATTTTAGCCAACTCCAATCTCTACCTCGAACAAACCAGTAACGAGGTTGCACTCCTCATTAGAATAGGGTTAGCCTCTTCATTTGATATGCGATAGTGGCTTGGCTAGGCATGCGCTGGCGCATTTTGACTAAGCAGGGGATCTCGGTGGACACGTATTTCATTATGTGAGATGCTGTACACTGTACACGTGTGTTAGAAGGCACTGTACCGTGCACAGTTTCATGCCTGTCTCCTGACTGCTGCTGATATCTCCCCGAGTAACTTACTTTTTATAAAATGATAATTATAAACATAATTATAAAATGATAATAAAATTTGATAAAATTCCATCAGAATTTCAGTATAGCTAGGCATGTGTCTTTCAGGCATGCGGGACGTGTCTCGCGCCCTTTGTTAGACAATTCTCATTTAGTATCAATACATTAATTAATGCAAAATCTATGTCATACTCTTAGATACCCGACCCCACTTCAAACAGGTACACTGAATTAAGTTGGGTCATATCTTCTATGCTATATATACAGCTACGTCTCTGCACATGCAGCTTTAATGCAGACTCTCATCACTATTTAATTCACTCCCCAAGGCCCGCCTCCTTGTTACCGACGAAGCTTACTTCTTGCTGACAATGTATTGATAATTTCAGCTAACGCCCTGTCACATCCCGTGCATTCATCGTAAGACGTGCTGCTACAATTTACGACGTTTTGCGTGTCTATCTGCACCAGTTAACCATCTATCTAACCCACGTACGCACTTCAAACAATACGTCTATGTCATAGTTGCGTCCTAGGTGTAGCTCCTACTGTAGGCCTGTATAAATTATTTGTCTCGGCAGTAATAACTTTCCACTTTCGTGAGGGGTAATATATCGCATTTTCGGAGGATGATTCAAGATTCATAACTAACAGCACATGTGTGGCGACCCACATCCATTGGCCATCTCTTGAATCCACATTTTGAGACGATGCTATAGCGGTTCTACCGAGACCTAACATCAGAGACGGATATAGTAACTATAGATGAAGATTGTTTGGTCAATGAGTAGCGAAGAGTCCAAGGATTGCTTTGGAGGGAGAAATACCACCGACACAATTATTAACCGCATACTGTACTATAAAAGAACGCCTGTCACCATAGGGGGTTTTGAGCTTCTGTACGTCTCTTGCATCCGACCATGCAGCATTACGTACACGAATATGTAACCCGTGGAAACCGCTGTAAATAAGATTCACAGGTGTACGCTCGACCATTACTTCACCGTAAAGCTTTGAGGTTGCTGCCGCAACAGGCACAATGCGGTAGCAGTAAGCTAGATCAGCCGAAATGCATGTTTGCCTGGATCCATGTATCGGAGCGTATATTTCAGCCTAGCCATTCCAGAAACCAAAGGACAGTTACTCTGATCACTCGGCCTATTTTGAACTACAGTACATACAATACTTATAGCTAGAAACACGGTGACGAAACATGGAAATTAAATAATAGAATAGACCACTTCTAATATCCCTAATCGTTTCTAATAAAGGAACACGCAAGAGCCGTCGTCTATAGTACTTACGAGAAATACATTATATTAATAATTTAACGAAGCTCTATGCCTCACCTATTAAGTCGAACGTCATCAGTTATTCGAGGTTGGTATCTATAATGCTAGCGCCATATTGGAGCCACAATAGCATTTTATACGCTATAATCGTCTTGGGACGTGCTATTAGTACGCGCAATGACATCAGACCCAGCGTAACATTGCGGCCACCTATGTAGCTGTGAATTTCTCTTGGGGCGAAAGGTTAATTAGCTAATTCATCGCGGATGCAGAGGATGATGAATAATAATACAGCAAGCATTAGCTAGCGGTAATTGCAAGACGCTATAAAAAAAACATTCTTGGTATTTTGGCTGTTAGGCAACCACGGAATGTAAGGATATAACGGAATATAAGTGATCATACAGTTTACTCGTGTGAACAACCGTACAATCTCTATGCCGCATACGTCAATGGGCATCATTTTATTTGAACAGCGTGTGAAATATTTACAGAATGTACGGACGTAAAATTGCGGAGCAGACACGAGAAACGCTCAAACTACTTGTCTAGCGATACGATGATAAGTCGAGCAAAAATAAAAAAGCGCAACTGTTCGCACTATTTCAGTGATATTTGTATTTGTGTGACACAATTGTGGATGACACGCCGGTCGAACGATTTCGATTTTCGAAACACTTTTAGGATGATCGTATCAGCGGAATGCTTGAAAATAAATTATGCCGCGGAGAATTACAATTTTCCGTTTTTCAATATACTCTGCTTAAAATCTCTCGAGCAGAGCTGTGGCTGCCAAGAGCTTCGCCTTGTTTGTGTGCTAACGCTTTTACATAGCGACCTCGGTTATATATTGCGTTCCTAACGCAATTATCCATGCTGTAAACTACTATGGAAATAACATTCGCAAGTCAGCAAGAGTCTGTTAAATGCCTCATAGGATGCGCACGTTCTTCGCTGCGGCCTGCTGTCGAATTCCCTTGCGAGCCCATAATACATAAGACCGCTAACCACAGTAGTCGCTAAAGGGATTTGGTCCAGTAATGTATATATAATAGTTATATATGAATCAGCTTAGCATGATCGAAGAACCGTGCGTGCATGTGTGCCGCTATTCGTCGTGCGCCTATATGTTCTCGGCATATCATTGTCACGAATATAAGCCATTTTATTGAGTGGGTGACACGTATGATGAGGAGAGGTCGCACACGCATGAATCAGGATCGTATTTTACACATGTGTGTGTGAGCATGTGTGAGCCTGTGTGAGTGTGTGTGCGTGTGTGTGCGTGTGTGTGCGTGTGTGTGTGCGTGTGTGTGCGTGTGTGTGTGTGTGTGTGCGTGTGTGCGTGTGTGTGTGTGTGTGTGTGTGTGTGTGTGTGTGTGTGTGTGTGTGTGTATGTATGCAATGCATGAATGCAAGATGGCTTCATGGTTTATAGTAGAGTCTACAGCACATTAGTGTTCCATTTTTGATAAAGAGCATTCAAAATTGGTACTACGTGTGCTCTGACAATATTGCTAAATCTTGGTATAGCAGGTGGACCCCAACGTAAATTTGCCGTTTAAGGGGGCGGTAGCACTTTAAAGTTTCAAGAAATGGTGGCCGCCATGAATATTAAAAAGTTGGCTGGATAGTATTGCCACAATTCTAAATAGACATCTGGTTTGAGTGATTTTAAATTTCGATTGTATATTTTTTAGACACAGGGGGAGAATCATCTAAGATCAAAATTTAGAAAGCAAATTGGGGGCGTTTATAAGGGCGTGGCACCATCTTTCAAGGAATGCCACGCATGTTGAATGATGCTATAGAGCAGCATAACATGTCACTTCCGTAATTAAGCAGGGTTTGAGTTGATTTATAGTTATGCTTGACGCATGGTTTTTAGACACATGTGAACAGAGGTGAATATCATTATCGGTTAAAAAAAGTTCCCATTTGAGGGGCGGTGGCAATTTATTTTAAAATGGCCGCCATGAAATATCAAATTAACATTTGTTGAGTGATTTATAATGCGAGACTATACGTTATTGCTCTCATAATCTGCCTAATCAGCCTTCCGCGCAACGGAGATTGCAGAGGTAGATGGGTGATCGCGGTGCTCGGTGGTGTGTGCTGTGTGTGTTCGTTGTTGTGTTTGTGTGTGTTGTAGCCAGTCACGGAGGCCAGCGTGTTATACACCTGTATATGCGAGTTAACACGGCGGTTGGCGCGGATCGAGTTCGAGCACATCGGCAGTTAGGTGCGTCCAGTCAGGCAGCAAGCATCGCCTGTAGGCCGCCAGTCAGCAAAGCCAGCCCAGACACGAGCCAGTGTAATACACATGTATACATGGTTACACGCTCGCGGAGGTATGCACTCTCTTGAGTGCCCTCTGTCTAGTTGCTGCATGTTGTTAGTGTGTCACGTCTTTCTGTTTGTCTTGTCTCTG
>NW_014577503.1:230681-236633 GCF_000485595.1 Priapulus caudatus
TCTTTTGTCGGCCACGGATCACTGACGGATCAATGTCGACCAACACGGATGGAGCAGGATGGGCCAGGCGGGGCCGCGACCAAGGTCGGATCAGTCGGTCCCGTGGCGGTCCGCAGCAGTCCGGGGGCGGTCCGGGCGGTCCGTGTTAGTGACTCCGTGCTGCGGGCCGGCTTACAGTCCGGGCTCAATCCAGGGTATTCGTCCCGTGGCGCTGCCGTGTCTGGCTTAAACACCCGATCCGTGCCCGCATGATGTTTTTGTCGACCGATCTCGTAATTTTTTCACCCGGATTCGCCACGGATTATAAATTTTTACGGTCCGGGGGAGAATCCTGCCCCATCCCGCGGTAATCCGTGGACAGTGCCGGCCCCAGGTGAACTGAGGCTTTAGACTTGGTCCGATAATCTCCGGTTCTCACTCTAAGCAGCGAGATATATCATATGCGTTTATGATACCTTGAATCGACCTGCGGGCGGTATTAGGAACATGGAAACAGCAGCGGGGCCAGCACGCACGCACGCACGCACGGATCCGTCTCAAGTTGGCACGTTAGTTAATTCATATCCGGGGGTGACATTCCACTTAGACAGATTCAAGCGCCAGTGGTATTTACCCTCTCCTTGCTCCTACTTCTATCTTCTACTTCTACTTCTACTTCGGACTTCACCTGCGCGGCACTGTACCCAAGCGCAGACACGTCGTGTGCTCAGCCGTGTCACATCGACAGAACAGCACCAAATAACACACCGCACACAGAGGAGAGAACAGAGAAGACGAGAAGGACTGAGAACAGAGAGAGTACACGACGAAGAGACACGAGAGAGAGAGTGGGGAGCAGAGAGAGACGTGACGAGAGTTGACGAAGAGTAACTGGGGTGGGGGGGTGCGAGCCTTGGTTGAGAGAGCGCATCTACGAGAGAGAGAGGAGAGAGCGAGAGAGCTGAGAAAGAGAGAGAGAGAGAGAGAGATGCGCACAGAGAGAGAGAGAGCGCCGCGCGCGGCCGCGAAAGAGAGAGAAGTAGAGAGAGACGAGAGAGACGAGCGAGAGAAGAGAGAGAGAGATAGACGAGCCGCGCGCGATAGATAGGAGTGAGGGAGAGAGAGAGAGAATGAGGAAGATCGAGAGAGGAGGGCGGAGGGTTTAAGCGCAGGAGGAGGGGAGGCGAGAGAGGGGGAGGGGCGCGAGAGAGAAAGGGAAAGCGGGCGGGTCAAGAAAGAGGACGAGGAGAGATAAGACGAGAGAAAGACACACACGAGAAGATGAGAGAGAGAGAGAGAGAGAGAGAGAGAGAGAGAGAGAGGGAGAAGAGAGCGTAAGACAAAGAAAGAGAGAGCGAGAGAGAGCGCGCGAGAGTGTGTGTGAAACGTGAGAGATAGGGGGAGCGCTCTCTCTTTCGGTTCGCGTTTTTGCAGAGACAACACTTAAGAATACCCTCAAGCCTTTACACGGGTATTGCTCTAATGACGAGTAACCGTTTAATGATCAATGAATCGAATTAATCACACGTTTTATTTACAAATGAGGTTACTCGCTACTCGCTGCATTAACGCTGAGGAGCGATGAGGAGGAAGAGATGGCAACACTGCCAATGGAAGTTATTATACCACGCGATACTTACCGCGATAATCTACTCATAATACATAGTCTACTCATAATACATAGTCTACTCATAATACACATGTCTACTCATAATACATAGTCTACTCATAATACACATGTCTACTCATAATACACATGTCTACTCATAATACATAGTCTACTCATAATACACATGTCTACTCATAATACACATGTCTACTCATAATACATAGTCTACACATAATACATAGTCTACTCATAATACACATGTCTACTCATAATACACATGTCTATATACTCATAATACACATGTCTACTCATAATACATAGTCTACTCATAATACACATGTCTACTCATAATACACATGTCTACTCATAAATTTGGGCTTGAATTGACCTCATCACATATAGTCGGTCATACATTTGTTCGGTATTTTTTAGTAAATTGCTGGTTATATCCATATTTTGCTGTTCTATTCGATATTCCCATAATGAGAAATTTAGATTTTAACTACTCTAATTATTTTCTTTTATCAGTTACAAGTTTTGATGATGCACTTAGTAATGTTGGTACTTTATGGCAATGATGTTGGCGTTTTATACCAATGTTTTACAGATTTATTCCTAATAAATAGTCAAGATATTAATTTAATCACAAAATTCCAGTGCACGGAAATATTATACAAGTAGTTCGGAGGTTCACAACATGTTACCAATGACCTCTCACAGGAAAATCGTGATATACCGTGTATAATCCGAGATTTTTCATTGTTAAAGTTACAACTCTTATTAATTTTAAGATTAACTTCTTAACAAGGCACATATTAAATTATTAACTACATAACATTCCTAAGTATAGGCAGCTCTATATTATAAAAGGTAAATTATAGAAATTGTTGAAAGAACTGAGAGAATTTAATTGAAGTGTTATTTTGAAGTCGAAATGGTGGAGCACCCCATTATATGGTTTCGTACTTGCATGTACCTGCGTAATGTATATCGCTTTCCAGAGAGAAACCATAATTAATCTACAGCTTCCTCTGTTCTCAATATTCCAACTCGAGATATCATATATTCAATATTTAATAGAGGGATGTTCGACTAATAATATAATCGTGATGGCAATCTCCGTAACGTTCATGGAACCGATTGGACCGGACACGTTGTACAAGGCCGTTCACACATTAGCCTTTGTCGGTAAGATGTCTTGAGTCAATTGAAAGAGATGCCCTTCCCTCTCCAGAGGGCTCTGGCGTTGGGCAATGAAATTAATTTCCTTTGATGCGTGCCACATGCAGCAGCGAAGAGGTTGATTATAGTTGAGCTATATTCACTCAAGTGATCTCTTTTCGGTTGCAACATCTTGAACTATAAACCCGTCTTTCATCATGGACTCGTATATAAACAGTGTAAGGACCCATATTAAATGTCATCTCACTGTGCCATGCAAATGCATCACCAGTGAGTCCTCTCGTTACTGCGTGCTGTCAACCCCAATCGTTTTCTAATTACAACTGGGCTACTGTATGGATATGAAGGCAAATGTTGGAGGCGGTGGCTAACTTCGACCCTAGCCCACGTACGTTTAGACCGATTTTATAAACTGCACGTGTCGTAGAAAGGCCATAATTCTAATAGAAGAAAATCTTGGTTAGGTAATATTGATGTCCGTTTATGTAAACATTGGGTTCAACGATGTGTTTTTCGGTCGCGGGAGTACAGGAAAGCTCAAGCAGTACATCAAACAGTTGACGTGACTCGCAATAATTCACAAAGCGGACACGCGATCTCACATCTCGCGAACATTCACGAATTTATATTGCCGGAAAATTGAAAATCGTGTGAGCAAATCAGATTTCTTGGAATTTATTGTCTTGTATTTCTGCGCGTTACGTGCACACACCAACGTACGCACGCACTTGCGCACATCCACACACACACACACACATACACACACACACACACACACACACACACACACACACACACACACACACGCGATAATGCACACACANGAGAGACGAGAGGAGAAGAAGACAAGGACAGGTGGGTCGAGAAGAAGAGAGGACGGGACCAGCGAGCGCAGGAGGAGCGCATACACCACGATAGAGAGACCGGAGAGGAAAGAGAGACAGAGAGGACGAGAGACGAAGAGAGAGAGAGAGAGAGAGAGAGAGACTGGGGAAAGATGAGAGAAGACAGAGGACAGGAGCAGAAGAGAGAGAAGAGTGAGCAGATGAGAAAAGAGACAGAGACAGGGACAGAGACCAGAGACAGAGAGAGAGCAGAGAGAGAGAAGACAGAGACAGAGACAGGACCAGACAGCAGGAGAGACCAGAGCCAGAGACTAGAGAGAGGACGAGGACGAGAGAGCGAGACGAGATGAGGAGAGAGAGAGGAGGGGAGAGAGGAGAGGGAGGAGGAGCGGAGAGGAGAGAGAGAGAGAGAGAGAGAGAGAGAGAGAGAGAGAGAGAGGAGGGATGAGAGAGAGAGAGAGCAATACGGCCTACACACGTTCTGTGAACTCCCGCATCATTCAACTCTCGACGCTCTTGAATCAGCGAGCCAGAATAATCTAGATACGCAGAAGACGCCCCACGTTAATTACCGAACACACGCTCGCCCAGACGAACACTATAAACCCACTCCCGCCAAACGAACCGTACTCTCTCCCCCTCTCCTCTCTCACTAACTAACAGAAATTCACTCTCTCTTCTCTCTCTATATATATATATATATCTGTGTCTGTCTGTCTCTCTCTTGTCTCTCTCTTCTCTGTGTCTGTCTCCTCTCTCTCTCTGTCTCTCTCTCTCTCTCTCTCTCTCTCTCTCTCTTCTCCTCCTCTCTCACTCTAAACAGAAGTCAAAACAATAAGAATTCAGTTTAAAGTTAATTTTATAGGTTGTAATTTACAATCACTCCAAAAATATTATTTAGAATTGAAATACGCCAAAGCATATGTATTTTGGCATTTCATGGCGGCCATTTTGAAAATATGCAAATGAGGTAATTATGTAATGACATTAAATGTTAGCTTAATCGGGTTGCTCATGTCCATAACCATAACTTAGCACTTACAATCACTCAAAAATATTATTTTAGAATTAAAAATACGCCCAAGCATATGTATTTTTGGCATTTCACGGCAGCCATTTTGAAAATTGCAAATGAGAAACATTTTTCATTATCATATTTAAATTACCTTAATTATTTTCCTCGTGTCTAAAAACCACAGTCGATTAAATAAAGTCACTAAAATGTTAAGTTAGAAGCGTTGGATATGGTCTTAAAGAAATGTATTTTGAAATTTCATGGCGGCCATTTTGAAAATTCGATGCCAGCCCACTTTAAAGCGCGATTTCGTTGGGCGTCCACCTCTAATTCGGTTAAGCACCTATCAAAGTACATGCTGGTGCCAATTTGGTGCTTTTATCAAAAAGTGAACACTTTACCTCTTTTATTGGTCAGGGAGCTTAGAACCCCTACTATTATGCTTGTTACGCGCAAAGATCACTGCCAGACAGCCCGCTAACCATGAAGTATAATCATTGACTGTTCCAGCTGTGCGCTGGAAATAAATGCCTGAAACTGAATTATTGTGTTAACGTTCATCTCCAGAAAACAGAAGGTTCATTTCATAACCATCTTGTCAAAGAAGCACAATCTTTGCGCAGTATTGTTTTGAGGACTGTAAACTAGATTTACATAACTACATCGCCAGCACGCATTTAGAACGCTCTCAAATTTATTGTACTGGTGTTGAAGTTAGAGGTAGACTAAATCGACACCACAGAGAGGAATTAAAGTGTTGTTCTGGTGCATTATAGCTGCGACACAGTGTCTTATCTGTAGGCTACACATTTCCCATTTTCTTCCCTAGCACAGTAATCTCCGCGCTACTATCTACACGTCTCTTTGCCTTGATCCCACTCCGCATCCACGTAAGTATCCGGCGGTGCTCTTTTAAATCAATTTCTCCGTTCTATTTTAAGCGTGTTTTTAACTCACCACAGGTGGCTAGTATCTCATCATCCCCATAGAGACAGTCTTTGTGAATGTCGCACACTTGATAGCGGTGGATACACGTCATACTGCTGCATTGGAACTCGTTCTTGTCGCATGTCTTGTTGTGTGGCTTGTCTGCATATAAAAAAAGTGCGCACACCGTGAAACGTGAGAAACGGTCAGACATTATAAAAATTGAATCTACGTTGATTATCACACGTCGTTTCAACTACAGTATTGATAAAAACGTTAGCTAGAAGCTAGAACATTAGTATTTATGCCGATAAAAGGGGTAAACCTTAGCCGTCGGCCCATAACCTAAAAGTACTATACCTTATCGAACTAATTCTATTTCGCCACCAATAGTC
>NW_014577503.1:237675-238189 GCF_000485595.1 Priapulus caudatus
CCAGTTGGCCTGTATCCAGATTCCACCCATGTCCGGTTGGATTTTAAATCTCGGGCGAGTTCTGGAGACTTCTTCTCCAAATGGCGGATTGGTAGTTAGCACGGGTTGTGTGCTCTTTTAAGGCATCTTTGCACGGGGGTAGTTGTCCAGATGTTATGTCACCCTTTTTCGAACAGGACATTTCATATCGGAGTGTGTTGACCTTTTTCGCCTTGGTGTTCAAACAATACATGTTACAGGTGAAGGATTCGACAGTTTCTAACATCGCCTCCGTGACACACCACTCCTGCCCTAAAGACATGAACACTTCCCTATATTTCTGGTGCTTGCAGATCAGATTGACTGCTTTTATCTTCCCCTGACCAGCAAATGAGCTGACTGAACCTCGGTCTACATGCATGGACTGGATGCATAAGGCAGTACACACATCCCTCCCAAGTATTGTACCCAACCTTGATATGTCGATCAGACGAAAAATCAGATGATTTCCACGTCTCAAAAGGATTCTGGCACC
>NW_014577504.1:0-9712 GCF_000485595.1 Priapulus caudatus
AGCCTTTACTGCCACCCCTGTACCCGGGGGTACGGGTGTGCGCCTCCGGCCGATCTGCCCGTCCGTGACCCATGCTTGTACACTCGGACCTAGGTGCGATGGTCAGCCGTGAGGTGGTGCTGAAAGGCCGTGGAGCCACGCGCCTGGGTAGGCTGTCATCACTGCTCGACGCTGGCACGCGCGACCAGGCACTTCAGCAGTGATACTCGGATGGTGCATCGATGCACATGGCCAGGTCGGCACCCCGCACCGGACACATCTGAGCTTTTTGCCCCATCATTACCAGGAGGTCACTGCTTCGCGACGCACCCCGAAACGGGCGTTGGGGGCGGCCGCGCTCCCTTCAAGACTTGCACCCTGGTGGGGAGCGCTTCTTGCACTTGCGGCGGCGGCCTCTCTCCCGGGCACGGGGTGGGGGTGGAACCTACTGGTCACTCGTGCCGTCGGCCTGCTTTTGCGCCGAGCTCTTGCTGCGCCTTCCAGCCCCGCTCCCATGCCACCGGGGCGGACCCGACTCCTTGGCGGGGACAAGGGTGGGGTGCTGCCGCTGGGCCGTCCTGAACCCCTGGTGGCAGGGAGCTGCCCTTCCTCCAGGATGACACTCACGTCGCAAACGACGGGTCCGGCTCGGCAGGCCACCACTACCTCGTCCCTTGCCGCGCCGCCGTCTCCTTGGTTGTCGAGGAGCGCTATCGTTTGCTTGTGCGGGCGCTGAAGGTCCGGTCGGACGAATCGCTCACGACCGTGGCGCGCTACTTCCGCGGAGTCGACTCAACCCCGCACTGGGGGACAACACAGCCTCGTCCGTGAAGGGCATCCCCCCATCCGTCGCCGAGGCTTCGCTGCCTCCGGTGCAGCTTCTCCCTGGCTCGGCACCGTCCCTGGCCTCGCGCGCAGCTTGTCCCTCCGGGCTGCGTCATCTCTTGCGCCCCGGCGCCGCTCGCCTCGTCCGGCTGCGTCACCTCCCTCGTTCCGATCTGTTCGCCAGATGGGGCCTAGCGACATGTCCGCCCAGGACATGGCGTCTGACCGGATAACAACTGAAACAGCAACCATGAGAAAATACCACCATTAGTCACTCACCGCTCAAGTCTGCGCAAAACGCGAATCGCTACTCTTACCAGCCACCAAGCCCTCATCGTAGACTCAGCACGCGTGCATCGTGAGTCACAAGACCACAGTTGCTCGGGTGCAACTCCACCCTCTTCTCCTCACCTAACTAGGCCTCTCCGCAGGAATCGCGGTGGTCGAACCCGTCATCCGCGCCGTACTCATTCATCATTCCCTGAAACGAGTAACTCAGCACCTTAGTGACGGCACAACCTTCGGTGAACAACCGTCCTGCCTTTCCCTACCAGCCTGAAATACGTCGGAGTTTACAAACACCACCGCTCGAGTCATCACGTGATGCGGATTCCGAGTCTTCAAGGCAATCCGTCTGCAAATCCCGAACACTAACGGGGAACAAACCCTCAAATTCGTTCCGACATCGGGGAAAAAATCTGAATGCCGTGGGTGAGTTAGCGCGAGTACAGCCCGCTTAGAGAACACACGGTGAACAACTACTCGGCGTGCCAGAAACAGATGCCGCGAATCAGCGCGGCTGCTACTCCTTCGACGGGACGCATAGGGGAGTTGTCCGGCTTGGCTCGACCAACACGGTCCGTAAGCAGTCTGGAAACCGCGCACCCGTCGCCTACCCCGCCCAACATGGCCGGCCCCGTGGCCCCCATATCTGCGTAGCACAAATCAGGAAGCTCCGACGAGCCTATTAAGTCCGCCCGAAAAGCTTACTGGCGAGAGAGACTGTCACCTGCGCCTCCCACAGAGCTGCCGTATGCCCAGCAGTTGTGCCTGGCCCTAGCGGCACCACGCACCTGGCGAACCAGTCAGGCCGCAGCTTCAACCGCCTACCAAACGCTCAAGGCAGGTGAGGTAGTATTTATCACCGAAACCACCACGGAAGGGATAAACACCGCATATCGGCATCACCAGGCCGTCCCACAGACCAAAACGCCGCAACCGGGCGAACAGACAGCATAGCCCTCCCGAAAGCATGTATGGGCGAGCCCTGAAAGCACTCGCCTGACAATAAACCGCAGAGAAACATCTACCAGGACAGTCATGACACACACGACCCAGGGTTACCTACCGCCCAAGAATTAACGATGGCACGAAACACATCGGAAACACAGGACTGGCAAGGGAAGTCATGACCAACCATGGCCAGAGATAGCGCCGCTACACGAACGTGAATTAGCTACCATTAATTGGCTGCTCCCACGAAAACAAACAGTCCACCTCTGTCTGACACCCAACTTACGAAGACGCCATACCGTAGTGACACGGAGTTTCCACTAACGACTCTTGCGCCCGGTGCCTACGCTGAGGCTGGGTTGAGAAACAAAACGCACCAACAGGTCCTTGCTAATTGCCCCAGCTACCAGTGGCTTAAGGAACCTACCAGCACCTCCCCAGAATAATCTGAGGGCCAACACCGCGTAACTTCAGGCGCTGTGTCTGGAAAGATAGAACGGAAAATGCCTGAGCCATCAAACGTCGTCCGACTCTGTGTCAACCAATACCTGGTAACCGTGGCCGCGGGATCATTCAGCGTTTTGGACACCGCCCGTCCCGCGACGCACCTACACCCATCAACCCACCTCTGACGTCGCACATCATCAGCCCCATCTCCCAACCAAGGAAAACTGGCGCAAACTCGCACCCCTAGAGCTTTCAGGTTATCTATGGCACCGCCTTAACGCACACTATCGGGGAAGCTTGAATCCACGAATGTACCTCGCCACGCAAGCACAAAAAGGGGCCCGCCACGAAAGTCCAAGCTTAAACATCGAGGCAGGTAGAATACCAAACCCATTCCCCGGGGGCAAACATAGAAGTAGAACCTTTGGGATCTTAAGCATCTCTTCTGACGCTGCGCCGCCAAGACCAGCTGTGCTCGCGCATAGGAATGCGCCTCCGGTTGGCACGCGTTGACCCAACTCCACAAATTCTACCAGGGCAAATTTCATCAGCCGAACCTGGAGGAGGATCGAACATCAAAGTCACGGGCATCCCCACCTCCCGACCAAACATCATAAGGTTAGGGCTTACCCCGATACCTCTTGCGTCGTACCCCGCGTCGGCCGCCATCACATACGGCAGAAGCGTATGCCAATCATCTCGCCGCTCATTGACAACCTACTTCAACATATCTTGCAGAGTATAATTAAACCTCTCAACCAAACCATCTGACTGAGGATGATACGGCGTAGTACGAGTCTTCTCTATCCCAACAGCGGAACACACCCACAAAGAGATTCGACTCAAAATTTCTGCCCTGGCGTCAGAGTGCAACTGCCCGGCACTCCAAACCGAAGGAAATCTCGGTCACCAGACAATCCGCCGTCGTATGGGCCGTCATATCTGGCAAAGCAAACGCCTCCGTCCACTTAGTGAAATAATCGCAAGCCTACAAGCGATATATTTCATGCATTTTACGTCTCAGGGAAGTGGACCATAAAGTCAACGGCACCCTCTCCCACAGTGCCGCTGCGATCTGCTGACAGAGGGGAGCATTCTCCAATGCCGGCTTCCTTTCTGCTACACAAATCACACCTACGACCACCTCATAACATCCTGCCGAATGTCAGGCCACGTGAATCACTGACGAATCAAGGCCAAACTTTGCGTGATGCCAAGGTGCCCCCCAACCCGACCGCCATGCATAATCTCGAATAACTTCCAATGCATAATGGACGGGGACAACCATACGCAAGAATGAACTGCTTGGCTGACAGTCTAAAACCTGTTTGAAGGTATAGAACCCCCTCACGTACCTTCAGATCGTCCCAGAGTGCCCAATACGCTTTGCACTCTGGGTACAAAGACGACAAATCGGCGACACCCGGACGAACCCCGCCCACTGCCACCCCCTTTAAAACAGCAGCAATGGCCGCATCTTCTAGCTGCCACTGACGAATCTGCTGAGTAGACCACTGAGACAGAACATCTAAAACTGCTTCTGCCTTATCCGCCGAATCAGCAAGATCATGCTTTCCCGCCAAGCAATCAGGCCTCAACACCCCCGACCCAAGGGATACACCATCTACCGACGGATTATTGAACCGGCTTGCATTAACCGCCCGCCCGAGACTACTGACGGGGAATCGCGACAGACCTTACCACTAACTGGGCACACCCTGGGAAGACGACAATTGGGGGAATCATCCCTCTTACACCTCCTACACCCAGGCTGACGCAACAAGCTGTCCGCATTGCCATGTAGCTTACCCGCACGGTGCTCGATCCTCATATCGAACGTGTCCAGAAAAGCAATCCACCTCGCCACTATCCCGTCAGGCTCCTTGAATTCAACAACCAGCGTCAAGGAAGCATGATCGTCCTGCACAAAATGGCTGACCATACAGATAATGTCGGAATTGGCTTCCAGAAGTTACAACAGCAAGTAGCTCCCGATTGGTCGTATAATGCCGTCTCTGAGATGCAGAGAAGCTTTTTATTACTATAAGCAATCACCCTCTCCACCCCACTCTTTCACCTGCGACAGGATACCACCCATACCAGTCGCACTCGCATCAGTATCTAAGATAAACTCAACCCCCGAACGCAGGTATGCCAACACCGGCGCTGACGTGAGCAATGACTTTAAACTACTGAACGCCCACTAAGACCCACTCCACTGGAAAGGCACGCTCTTCTTTGTCAGATGTACTAGAGGCTCCGCCAGGGCTGCAAAACCAGGGATAAACACCGATAGTATTAGCAAACCCAGGAAGCTCCGCACATCACCAATGCTGCCAGGGCCGACCCCAAGACCAGACCGCCTCAGCTTCGCAGGGTCCCATCGAATGCCATCACTGGGAGACGAAGTGCCAAGGAAGACAGCACTCCTCTGAAAGAGCGTACATTTCGTGGGCCTCAGCTTCATGGCCGGCATCTGCAACATGACAAAAAACATCACGGAGGTTACCAGAGCTACATCAAAGGTTTTACCAAAAATGATGATATCGTCCAGATATACAAGACACTCCGTCCCAGTAAGCTCGCAGCACACACTCCATCAACCTCTGAAAGGTCGCAAGAGCATTACAAAGGCGAAGGCCATAAGGGAAAATGTAAAAGTGACCTTCTCCTTGTCCCAAACGCAGTCTTCGCCGCATCCTCCGGATCCATCTCAACCTGCCAATAACCGAGGGTAAGTCTAGAGTAGAAAACCAACTGGCACTGTCTACAGAAATCCAGCGTATCATCAATTCTCGGCAGTGGATAGGCATCCTATACGGGTAACATCATAAGCCTTCGATAATCTATAGAGAACGCGCGTCGACCATCCTTCTTGGTGACCAACACCACCGGGGACGCCCACGGACTGCTGCTGGGCCGGACAGTGCCGGACGGCAACATCTTATCCACCTCACATTCATTATTCTCCTGTCAAGCCAGGGGACACGCGCGGAGCCTGCTTAATGGGATGATGAGCACCCGTATCAATCTTATGTTTGACTAACCCTGTATGCCCAAGCTGTTCCCCGGAGCCGTAAACAAAACTCGAATATTCCAGTTAGGCCAAACGGCGAGATTCTAAGATAGAATGCGGGTCACGAGCCTAGGCACCCCGACTCGGTACGGGAACGAGCCACAGCGCCCATATATAGACTGAAACGCCGTTCACGGTCGGCCATCAGACAAGCTCATGGGGGTTACAGCTCGCTAGTCCGAGGGCCCATAGTCCGAAAGCCACAAACACTCAGAAAGCCCACTAGTCGAAAACCCACTAGTCCGAAAACCCACAGGGGATGGGGTACCGATCTATACCTAATGTTAAATTTATTAATTATTAATTAAATAAATAATTAATTAATTTTTAATTTTAATTATAATAATTTTATTTTTATCATTTTTTTTTTTTAGGCTGTTTAATTAATTTTTTAGGGGATGTAGGGGGAGTGTGTGTGTGTAGGAGGGCTAGGATGTGTGAAGGTGTGGCAAAATTATAGACTACGCTAAAACCTCATTATACCGCCCCTCGTAATACCGCCAATCTCACGTTATTGCGCCGCTTTATGGCTATGTACAATCCTATATAAACACATTGAGTAGAACTGTGCGACTCGCTGCGACTGTGCTGCGACTGACAATTTTCCAGTCGCAGACCCGTTGCTGACAGACGCAGGGGTGCTTATGTTCGAACTTTCTCTGTGCGACGCGATCGTCGCTGCGACTTACAACCAGTTGCAGAAAATCAGTCAGTCGCAATGCAATCGCATTCGTGTCGCAAGGCTGCAAGCCTAGCGCAGACTTGCGACTTTGGTTGCTTCATCGCTGCAACCTGCAACGCATGCGATCGGGCTGCACGTTCACGTGTGTATGCAATTTCGAAGCATTTCGACTGCGATTCTGAATCGCCAGCCGGTTGTTCCTCTTTTGGTTCAGTGCATATCGTATTATCCCGAGTGTTACTTAGAGATCTATATTACATAAATAAGATATATAAATATATATATACATATATAACATTATAGATAGATGTAGATATATATCTATATTATACAGGCTGTAATCTGCATACGCACACATTGCACGCGTGCACGCACACACCACCCACACACACACACACACACACACACACACACACACACAACACACACACACACACACACACACACACACACACACACAACACCACATATATACATCTGATAATAACTTATCTTACAATGAAAAAAAGTTTTTACATTTGTGGTTGACATGTTATGACATTTGTGGTTATTTTTACATTTGTGGTTGATTTTTACATTTGTGGGCCCCACAGACCCCAGGTCATGAATAATATATAAAAAAAGGTCTATACAGTCTGATGACGACGAGCATTAAGTGATGATGGGGCAGAATCTCAACCGCTACTACTAGTATACCGCTAATACAGTATAAGCAGCTGCTGTATAAGCAGTATAATGAGTGTATTTTCAATGCATTTATATAGGATTGTACATAGCCATAATGCTGGCGGTTGGCAGTTGACGAGGGGCGGTATTGCGAAGCTAAATTACGTACAACTAGATCCAAACTGTACATTGGCATTTTCCTGGCGATAAGTGAGGTTGGCGGTATTACGAGGGGCGGTATAACGAGGTTTTACCGTAGTCTACAATTTTGCACGCATCCACACACCTAGCTCCCCCTCCACACACACCTCCCCCTACATCCCCCCAAAAAATTTAATTTAAAAATAAATAAAATTTAAATTTAAATTTAAAACTAAAATTAAAATTAAAATTAAAATTAAAATTAAAAAAGTAAAAATTAAAATTAAAATTAAAATTAAAAATTAAAATTAAAATTAAAAATTAAAATCAAAAATTAAAATTAAAATTAGAAATTAATTAAGTTAATTAAAATTGTTAATTAAAAAAATAAATAATTAATTAATTAATTAACATGTGAGACTATAGATCGATACCCATCCCCTGTGGCGTTTTCGGGACTAGTGGGCTTTCGGACTAGTGGGCTTTCGGACTAGTGGGCCGTCGCGACTAGCGCAGCAGTCACCCTCAGGGGTTATAGGCAGGCGTACATATAACGATTTGTCTACACAAACGCAGCAGTCCACGGAGCAACACCTAGCTCTGATTAGACTTCGTAGTATCTTCATGGATTGTTTGTAAATACTATTGGAATTGCTGTCTTTCAGTGTAAAAGCTAATTATTGCTGTTTCTGTCACCGTCCTGGTTGGTCATAATGGAACGTGCCTGGCAGTCAAGGGTGGACCCATTCTCCCGCACTCCCGCATGCCCTACGCATTCTCCCGCACTCACGCAAAAGAAAAAAACAGAAAAAAGCAGCCCGCGATACCCCTGTTACCCACGTCTGTGGCTGTGCACATTGTTACTACGTACGTGCTTTGTGGCTGGGCGCATTGATTGAAGTACGGGGGGGGGGCGAATGTACGATGACCCACATGAACAAAACACAAGTCCGCGGGTTAAGCTAAATTGTACGAACCTTAGCCAGTTGGCACCTGACAATCGGCAGTGTAAACGCAAAAGTTGGTCGACGCAAAAGTTGGGTGCAGCGAGTTGGAAAATATTTCGCCGACTCGGAGCAATCATTTTGCGCGCCGCCGGACGTTTTTTTGCTAAGTGGCCAATCAGAGAACAGCAATCAGGAGGTGTGTGCCTCCACCCTAGGGGGAGAGCACGTTTTTGCTATCGGTGCCACGCTGGCGGCGTGGAATACATGCAAACATTCGTATCGGCGTCGCCCCGCGCGTACCTACGGTCAAAATGTTGAAACGTTTGCCGCCTCGCGGTCGCTGTGAATATTTATAGAGTGGTTGGTAGAAAGAAGAAAAACGCCAAGTCGCCCGCGTAAAATCGTCAGTGTAAACCCAGCTTTAGCATGTTGGCAAACATATAAAGTTCGAGACGAAGCAAATCAGTTTCAAGACAAACACATTTACGGACGCCAACTGCAACTTCATATGAACGCAACACATGTTCGCAAGTAAACAAGTTGGCAAAGCAACTAATTATCGAAGCAAATACAAGTTTCCTAAACGGAAATAGGTGGCAGCACGTTACCTTTTGTTTTGACTTTTGACGCGTCCGTAGCTACGCCTAAGACAGCAACTCGTTGAAGTACACCGAGTGCGCGCATGCGTGTACGTGTGTACGTGCGCGCACGCGTGTATATGCACGAACGTGTGTATGTGCACGCACGCGTGTATGTGCGCCCACGCGCGTACGTGCACGCACGCGCGTACGTGCGCGCACGTGTATGTGCACGCACGCATGTATGTGCACGCACGTGTGTACGTGCACGCATGCGTGTACGTGCTCGCATGCGTGTACATATGCACGCACGCGTGTATGTGCGCGCATGCATGTACGGCCGCTCACGCGTGTACGACCACACGCGTGTACGAGCACGCACGCGTGTATATGCACGCGTGCGTGTACACGCTGCCTCGGTGTACTTCAACGAGTTGCTGTCTTAGGCGTAGCTACGGACGCGTCAAAACAAAAGGTAACGTGCTGCCACCTATTTCCGTTTAGGAAACTTGTATTTGCTTCGATAATTAGTTGTTTTGCCAACTTGTTTACTTGCGAAGATGTGTTGCGTTCATATGAAGTTGCAGTTGGCGTCCGTAAATGTGTTTGTCTTGAAACTTATTTGCTTTGTCTCGAACTTTATATGTTTGCCAACATGCTCACCCGCGGACTTGTGTTTTGTTCATATGGGCCACCGTACGAATGCACTGATTGTTACAGTCGCGTGGGCATGCTTATTGCTCTCTATGTAGGGGTAGGCACCGCTGGTATGAGGGAGCGACAGCAAAACGTTCCCGGAAACCTGCCTTAGGTGCGTTTCCAAGCATCCTGGCTGCGCGGGCAAACCTTTGTGTATCGCAACGCAGTTCTCGCACGACAGAAGCCAAACGACGGCGGCGAAGAGCGCTCGCTTCCACCTGTTGCGCTTCACTGTGGTGGTGCCGGGCAGCATGGATCTGCTAAACGGAGCATTGCAGATCTTCTTCGCCGTCCGCCGCTTGTGATGTGGCATGTCCTCCTGCTCCGCGCATAGGCTAGCGTATGCTTCGTCGGTACCCTTCACCATCGCGTCGCTCCCGTTGGTGCATAGCAGGTCGACGAACAGGTTCGACTGCGCCAGGAAGAACGCGTTCGTGCG
>NW_014577504.1:9737-19673 GCF_000485595.1 Priapulus caudatus
GAGTGTGCCGGCACGCAAAAAGAAACGTTGCTGTGAATTTCATTACGATTTTCCATGTATATATAGTCAGAAGCACGTGGTGATCTATTTATTTTTGGATTGACACTATTTTGACAACGGCGGGTAATTACACAACGGCGTTGTTAAATTTGCCTCCTATGCAGAAGAAACCCTGGACCGTTGGCTGTTTGGGCCGGCTGACCGTACCTCTAACAAAGCCCTAGTCGACTGCTTGATCAGCAAGAAATGTCACCTATGTTTAACTGGTAACATCCCAGTTAGCCTAATGTGAGCTCAAGGAGGCGTGTAACAGTAAGCCTCCGCAATTGTTCACCGTTGCACTATTTCTCGTGTACAAAAGAGCAATTTTCTCGAATTTTTGTGTGACAAATTTCGTCATTAGAGTGCAGAAATGTGCATTGCACACGCGAGATGGATGCCCAATAGACGTCTGGAAAGGACTGAAATTTCAATCGGTTTTGTGGAAAAATTGTGCAAATACGTGGGGTGTCGTAGCCATGGTGACCAGGCAGCCCCGTTTGAGAGTTGAGGGGTACCCGACAAACATGGTGGAATTTCGCATCATAGAGCTGGCAAATGTTTCGAGTGAAGATTGTACGGTTAATGTGCAGTGATTTTGCATGAATAAAATGCATGTTGCGTGTTGATAGCAACTGTCTACGTATTTGTAATTATTTTATGTGTGCTGCTTATTCAAGCCTGCTGCTTATGGACGCCCTCTACTGTTGGAAAACACCTTAAAAAGTCAGCCGTGGGGTGAGTGTTTGCACTATAGAATCACCAAAAACGTCGTTTTCGAGAACTACTTTCAGTGCAGAATGCAGGATAGCGCTTTCCAACAACTCAGTGAGCAGGAAAAGTTGAGTTTTTTGCAAAAAATACTCCAAAAAAGTGCAAAAAACCAGCATGAGTGCATGATTTGGATAGGGGTGTACCGGCGTATTTGGACGCTCGTAGTATTTGGACGCTTCGTAGGCTTGCTCTTTTGTTTTGCTCTTGTTTTTGTTTTGTTTGAATTTTGTTTTGCACGGCCGTAGGAAATAGTAGACATGCTCTTTTGTTTTCTTTTGTTTCGCCTTGTAACCTGACACACATAACACAGTCTTACTATTTGACTACATATTGCAAATTGTTTCAATCAAATGTTTCCATCAGTGACAGGGAAGTCCGCCATGTTTGTTTATTGCGACCGTGTCGAAGGGCAAGATGCGCAAATGACTAATGTGCATATTGCGCATGCGCTGTGTGCGCCTTTGCAAAACAAGAGGCGCCTGCGCGCATGCGCACTTAGGAGCGTCCAGTTTCGGGCGAGCGTCCAAATACGCCGGTACAGGGGCATGCTACAATTCTAGTTCTAAAAGTAAGACGTATGGCCGAATTCGCTACAAAAAGGTCTGCGTGAATGATTTGGGCAATGAAATTGTCAAATATGCATCCTGCCGACTCACAGGCTTATTTACGCCAGCAACTGTGGCCGTATGCCGATCGTGGTGTCGCTGAGGTGGTAGTCGACGATCCCCTGCAGCAGGGCCACGTCGCGCCGCGTCATCCCCGATATGTACTTCCTGCCCGGAAGTCTTTCAGCGATCTTGTTTGCCGAGCAGCACAGGCTTCTCGCCTGGTACGCGCCGTGCCGCCCCTGCAAGCACTCGACGAAGCTGGTGCGCACCTGCCTTAGGTGCGTTTCCAAGCACCCTGGCTGCGCGAGCAAACCTTTGTGTATCGCAACGCAGATCTCGCACGACAGAAGCCAAACGACGGCGGCGGAGAGCGCTCGCTTCCACCTGTTGCGCTTCACTGTGGTGGTGCCGGGCAGCATGGATCTGCTGAACGGAGCATTGCAGATCTTCTTCGCCGTCCGCCGCTTGTGATGTGGCATGTCCTCCTGCCCCGCGCCTAGGCTAGCGTACGCTTTGTCGGTACCCTTCACCATCGCGTCGCTCCCGTTGGTGCATAGCAGGTCGACGAACAGGTTCGACTGCGCCAGGAAGAACGCGTTCAAAATAACCATCTCACAGCGCCCCCCCCCCAGACATCCCCGCAGAACGTCATAATCACCATGGCTATGACGTCACTGTTTGTTCTAAAAATAACCCTCCCCTAGCGACCCCCTGACATTTACGCAGGACGTCATAATCACCTCGACATGACGTCACCCTTTGCCCCCTAAATAAATCGCACCCCAGCGACCCCTACACCACGCACAATACGTCACAATCACTCAAACGTGACGTCACGGTAACTCCAAAAATAACCAGCAACAAAGCAAGGCTTCAACATCAACACAGGACGTCACAGATGAGGCCCCCTACAGGCCATGACTACGACACAGCCCCATAGCAACCGTGAGCAGACAACACGGCATAGAACAGAAGGCCACGATGGAAAGACCGTTCCTATGCAGCGCGTGCGCAAGTACGTTCACAACGCGCAGACTCTTATGGGAGCACAAGCGAGACGTGCACGAGGCACGCATCTACACTTGTGGACTTGCCTAAAAATATTCAGGCAGAAGAGGTCGTTGCGACGCCACTGGCGCCACGCACACGTGATGGGTAGCTTGGAACAGCTACTAGACGAGGTAGAGGCCTCCACCTAACACCTCTACCAGCTTCCTTTCTCTTCTCTTCTTTTCTTTTTGCGTTCCACATTTGGAACGGACACGCTTGACGTGTCGTGAGACACACACGAGTAGTGTTGCTCTTCAACCCACACCGTCGCTTAATTCTCCAGCACTATCACCTCTGACTGCTTAAGCCTTTACAATCCGCCTTCTCCTCTCAATCTTTCCTACTGACCCCACTCCTACTATCCCACGCCCTCCCCTCACCTGAGGGGTCGTACGGCGGCAACCTCCGAGAACCCCCACCGAAACGGGGGGACTCACAGGAAGCCGCCGTACGGTGAATAATACAACACACCCGTCGTGGGGTCATTCCCTCACCCGCAGCAGGGACCATATAACCAACCTACATACCCTAGTATTTTACACGTCTGGACGGGGTAACGTGAGGATCGCGTATACCGCACAAACAGGGGAGGAACAGACACCTGTTTGTGTTTCTTACGCGATCTGTAACGTGCCACATGCTTTGTTTTTTCAAAAAAACAACCCCATCCTCTCTACAAACGACATGACGAAAGAGTCTATGACGTCACAAACGCCCCATTACACGTGTACAGCACGTCGATCCCCTCTATTCGTGCAGAGGTAATACTTCTACTCTAGTACTGTATTATTTACTCGCCCCACAACAACAGGACAATACTGGGTCCTACTCACCGAATGGCCGCTCTACGCAGAACGCGGTGGCTCTCTCTTTCTCTCTCTATACTCTCTAGTTCTCTCTCTCTCTCTCTATCACAACCTGTCTCTAGTACGCCTCCCGCCAACTGCCAAGAACCCCACGACGATTTCCCGCCTATAACCTGCGGGCCAACTGTTTCGCCATGCTCTGCCGCTAGAGGGGGGACTACTGCACCCAACATGGCGGCCCCCTTTGTTGATATCTCAACAATCGGTAAGCAAACCCAAGACAAAACAGGACAAAAGGACAGAACAATTAGACAATCACAAACACTAAACATTTATTCATACCCCGGTTCCAGGGAGCTATCCTCCCCCCACCGTACTGGGAACCCGAGGGCCCGGCGCCACTGCTACACTCCTCCCCCCTTCAAGATCGACCGTCAAGACAATCTCAAAGCCTTTCTAGCGGTGAACCGGCACCCTAAATGAGCGCAGCTGCCCCTACTGCTGTGACGGCTCGTCCCTGGGGTGCCACAAAGACAGGACGGTCTCCGTCCTCCGCTTGAGCTCCGCCAGGGCCGCGTTCTCGACCTGACGCGCGACAGGCAATGGCCTGGTGTAGCTGCACCACCGGCATCAGGGCACGAGCTCCAGTGCCGGTGCGCCACTCGCACTGCTGAAGGCCGGGCTGTCCCAGGCCCCGAGAGCTCTATCCGGCAGGTTTCCCCACAGGGTACAGAACTCTCGGAACGCGGCCCGATTACTACTGGGCAAGCCGCCCGTAACCACTGACCCTACAGCCATGGAGGCCGCGATCCAGCTGATCTTGGTGACTCGGACGCCGACGCAGACGACTCCGCGGGCGCTCGACGCATCGCAGCTGATGGGGCTGGTCTCGCCGCAGCCGATGCTCGTCTCGCCGTCGCTGCCGTCCGTCTCGCCGCACGTTTTGCACCCGTCGACGCCGCACGCTTTGTCGCTGCTGCTGCCGATGCTGCACGTTCTGCTCGAGTCGACGACGCGCGCTTCGCTGAAGCCGACGTCGTGCACTCTGTCGCAGCCGACGTTGCGCACTGCGTGGCAGCCGACGTTGTGTGCCCCATGGCAGGCAGCGCTACCCCGGCAGCGTGCATCTTTGCCTTCCGGGGCACAGGTATGGGGCACGCCCGCTTCGAAGCCCGCGGCGCGGGCATCGGTGTGGGCGGTGTGCCAGCCACTACCTGCGCGTATGGCCGGCCATCCCTACGCGCCGGGCACAGAATGGCTCGGCCGGCTGCTGGTGACGCCGGCGCCGCCTTCTGGGCGCTCGGCCCCAGCACCGTCTTCTCCCGGAGATAGCCTTTACTGCACTCCCTGTACCCGGGGGTACGGGTGTGCCGCTCCGGCCATCTCCCGTCCGTGCCCATCTTGTACACTCGACCTAGGCGATGGTCAGCCGTGAGGTGGTGTGAAAGGCGGTGCATAGCAGGTCGACGAACAGGTTCGACTGCGCCAGGAAGAACGCGTTCGTGCGAGCGATGTCCCCCTTCCTCTGGGTGATGGGTCTGTCCAGCGGGTAGTTGGCGGTGCAGTTGGTGTGTTCGTGGCCCCGCTCGCAAAGCACGCACTGCTTGATAGCGCCGGAGAGAGCGAGCAGGAGAGGGCGGCCTAGGCCCGCTGCCATCAGCGGACCTGTCGCTTGGGTCCTCGACTGGTACCCGAAGGTGCGCTGTGGGCTCATGTATTATACATCCGTCTGCGCTGACACGAACACCGGTTCGCCATCGCGGACCTCCCTCTCGTGCAGCATGGCCTTTAGCTGTCTGAGAAGCTCATGGTTCTCGCGCATGACTGTCTCCTCAAACTGCTGCAGAACAGGTGAGAGCTCGTTGATCGTTGACGGCTTCGTTCAGCAGGCCCATGCGAGGCGCGGGGCGCGGGCCGGCCGGAGCTCGGCGCATCGCGGCGTGAGGATGCGTGCGATGCCGGCTGGGGCGCGCGGTGCAGGAAATAGATCGACATTTTTCGGAAATGCTGAAAGCGTACGGCAGGCATTGACCCCCCCTCTCCCCCAGCGTACGGTTTGTATGCTTGTGAAAATGTTGATAATTGTGAACGACTCCTAAGGTTTTTTTTGTGGTTTCCTGATTATTAGACTATCCTGAACCAGAATTCCTGCACCCTTAGGCAATTTTTTTTTTCCCAAAAAATGCAGATTCAGAGAGATTGTATATTTTCCACCTGAGTGCGTATAAATTTAGGGGGATAGGCATGCTAAACTTGCAATAACTTCTGTAATATTCGGTGAATCTTCAAACATTTGGTATTGTATTTTGCTCATTAAACACGCATGCACAATCCTAGACTAATTACACCCACAACATACGATCATCAGAAGCCAAGAATCAAAAATGACCAACACAAACCATCAGCGAAGCCATAGCTTGCCAGTCTATTACACATATATATGAAAAATATCAAACCGTCGCTATAAAAAACTTTTAAATGTTAGTTGGGTCTTAGCACACATTTATGTATTGATGATAATTCTAAAGGCAGTGGCTCGTGCTCCGGTAACCGGACCGGGAGTTCTTTTGGCTCATGCTCTGGCAATCCCAGAATGCATTGAAAGTCATGGTCTCGCTCAATGTCGTCATGTCAAGTCATGTTTTTTCAATCATAATTCAAATTTGACTTCCCTGTGCCTCTTGCAATAAACAGTTTTCCCCCAAACAACACAGGCGTAGTTCACAGTGTAATACTTCCAATTTTTGTTAGTATTTTCCACTCGTTTCGGTACTCTTTAGTTTTCTTAGGAGCATTAATGGTCCGTGAATCTTTATGATAATACTGAACAATGTTGCATTTTGATATTCCATCAAACACTTATTTAAGTCAAAATACGAGAAAAACTTTTGCCCAACAAAAAACACAAGGTTCGTGTGGCACCATTTTCCATTGCGCTGAGAAATGCTCTTTACATGACTTTGCAGTACACTCTGGGATTGCCGGAGCACAGATTCGTTGTCCGTTTACCGGAGCACGAGCCACTTCGATCTCTAAAATTCACAATATGTTCTAATAATAATCTTTACTGACAAAGCCTGAAGCTGACTCTATGATTATACCAAGAATAAACAAGTTGGACATGAGAAATCTAAAGTTAGGGGAGTGGGCAGCAGTGCCAATGAAGCATTACCAGGGCCCCAAAAACCTATACCACGTTGGCCCACCACTGAAAGATATTGTAAGTCAAGCGAAGAGTGTAGCATCAGCTCTGGAATCTGATGTAGCATGGCTAAGCAGTGATAAAAAGTTATCACGCAGGAATATCTGCAGCAGAGTGGTCAGGACACATGTCAACCTTGGCAGAGCAGCTTGGATTAGCTAGAACACCCACTAAGTACATAATCGAGCCACTGATAGATGCACCACCTGCTCACCCAGACACAGAATGACACGATGTTGAACACAGTAACGATTCATCCAATTCTGTTCATGAGCAAATGCATCACGGGATGGCTGAGAAAAGCTCGTCACGGCGATATGGATGTGACACGTTCTTCGCCGACCATTTGCTTATGAAACCGAAGTTAGCCGAGCACTATGCGCATTGGCAAAGCTTGCGTCACAGGTCAACAGAAATGGCGGTTGGATAAATCGCCGCTCTTCACATCGATCTTTTGAAACAGTGTAATGTATAGACGCTTCAGATCCGATATTGTGGTGATGTATAATGCTCAGGATTAAGAGAAAAGACTCGTGTTCAGGATAAAACCACATTGGAAGGACGTACTCGTAGTACCCAAGCACACATCATGACCCGTCCTGTGTGTATCACTCAGGGCGTCTAGCTCCACGCAAAAACGGTATATAACCCTACGCTTGACTTGTTGGGTTACATTATTGTATCTATACATCTGCACTTGCGGCGGCGCCTCGCTCGCCGGGGAACGGGGTGGGGTTGTGAACCCTACTGCACTCGTGCCGTCGGCCTGCTTTGCCGCCGAGGCTCTCTGCGCCTTCCAGCCCCGCTCCCCATCCACCGGGGCGGACCCGACTCCCTCTTGCCGGGGACCAGGGTGGGGTGGCTCCCGCTGGCCGTCCTGAACCCCTGGTGCAGGGCACTGCTCCTCCAGGATGGACACTCCACCGTCGCAAACGACGGGTCCCTCGCAGGCCACCACTACCTCGTCCCTTGCCGCCGCCGCCGTCTCCTTGGTTGTCGAGGAGTCGCTCGTTGCTTTTGCCGGGGCTGAAGGTCCGGTCGCACGAACGGTCTCGACGACCGTGGCGTGCTCTTCCCGGGATGTCGACTCAACCCCTGCCACTGGGGGACAACAACAGCTCGTCTGTGAAGGGCATCCCCTCCCATCCGTCGCCGAGCCTCCTGGCCTCCGGCGCAGCTTCTCCCTCTGGCTGCGGCACCTCCCTGGCCTCCGGCGCAGCTTGTCCCTCCGGCTGCGTCATCTCCTTGGCCTCCGGCGCAGCTTCCCTCTCCGGCTGCGTCACCTCCCTCTCTTCCATCTGTTCGCCAGATGGGGCTAGCGACATGTCCGCCCAGGACATGTCGTCTCACAGTAACAACTGAAACAAACCATGGAGAAAATACACCATTAGTCATCTCACCGCTCAAGTCTGCGCAAAACGCGAGATCGCTACCCTTACCAGCCACCAGCCCTCATCGTAGACTCAGACGCGTGCATGGTGAGTCACAAGACAACAGTGCTCGGTGCAACTCACCCTGCTTCTCCTCACCTACTAGCCTCCCGCAGGAATCGCGGTGGTCGAACCCGTCATCCGCCGTACTCATTCTCATTTCCCTGAAACGAGTAACTCACACCTTATGACGCACACACTTCGGTGAACAAACCGTCCTGGCCTTCCCCTACCAGCCTGAAATACGTCGGAGTTTACAAACCACACCCTCGATCATCACGTGATGCGGATTCCGGAGTTTTCAAGGAATCCGTCTCAAACTCCGACACTAACGGGGAACAAACACCCCAAATTCGTTCCGATCAAGGGTAATAAATCTGAATGCCCGTGGGTGAGTCGCGCGGTACCAGCCGGCTAGAGAACACACGTGACACAACTACCTCGGGTGCTCAGAAACAGATGCCCGAATCAGCGCGGTGCTACATTTTCACGGACCATAGGGGAGTTGTCGCTTGGCCGACCAACACGGTCCGTAGCAGTCTGGAACCCGCACCCCGTCCCTACCCCGCAACATGGCCGGCCCCGTGGCCCCCATATCTGCGTTAGCCACAAATCAGGAACTCCGAGAGCCCTTATAAGTCCGCCCGAAACAAGCTACTGGCGAAAGACTGTCATCCTGACCTCCCACAGAGCTCCGGATGCCCAGAGTTGTGCCTGGCCATAGCGGCACCACGCACCTGGGAACCAGTCCAGCCGCAGCTTACACCGCTACCAAACGCTCAAGCAAGGTGAGGTAGTATTATCAGAAACTACCACGGAAGAGGGGAACACACCGGCTATATCGGCATCACCAGGCCCGTCCCACAGACCAAAACGCCGCAACCCGGGCGGAACAGACAGCATAGCCTCCCGAAATGCTATGGCGAGCCCTGAAACACTCGGCCTGACAATAACCCAGAGAATAATCTACCGAGGACAGTCATGACACACACGACATCCAGGGTTACCTTACCGCACCAAGAATTAACATGGCACGACAACATCATCCGGAAACTACAGACTGCATGGAATCATTACCAACCATGGCAAGAGAATAGACTGCCGCTACACGAACGCGAATTAGCTACCATTATATGTCTTGCTCCCCACGAACCAACAGTCACTCCTCTGTCTGACAACCCAACTACGAAGACGCATAACCGTAGTGACACGGAGCTTTCACTAACCTCTTGCCCGGTGCACGCTGCACTGGGTTAGAGAACACAAAACCACCCAAACGGTCCTTCAATTGCCCAGCTACCAGTGGCTTATAGGAACCTACCAGAACCTCCCCAGAACTAATCTGAGGGCCAACCACCTGCCGCAACTTCACCGCTTGTGTCTTGAAGCTAGAACGAGAAAATCCTGAGCCATCAAACTCGTCCGACTCTGTGTCAACCAATACCTGGGAATCCGTGCCGCGCGGATCATACGCGTTTTGACCCGCCACGTTCCCCGGACCACCACACCCATCAACCACCTTTACGTCGACACCATCAGCCCCATCTCCCAACCAGGAAACTGGCGCACTCGCACCCTCGTAGACTTTCAGGTTATCTATGGCCACCGCCTTAACCACACTATCTGGGGAAGCTTGAATCCACCGAATGTTACCCTTCCCACGCAACACTAAAAAGGGGCCCCGCCACGGAAGTCCCAACTTAACATCCGCAGGAGGGTAGAAATACCAAACCCATTCCCCGGGGGCAAACATAGAAGTACGAACCTTGCAATCGTAACATCTCTTCTGACGCTGCGCCGCCAGACCTAGCTGTGCTCGCGCATAGACATGCGCCTCTCGAGTTGCACGCTTGACCCACTCCACAAATTCTACAGGGCAAATTTCATCAGCCGAACCTGGAGGAGGATCGAACATCAAATCCACGGGCATCCCCACCTCCCGACCAAACATCATAAGGTTAGGGCTTACCCCGATACTCTCTTGCGTCGTACCCCGGTGCGCCGTCATCACATACGGCAGAAGCGTA
>NW_014577504.1:21160-26160 GCF_000485595.1 Priapulus caudatus
ACCCACCCCACTGGAAAGGCACGCTCTTCTTCGTCAGATGTACTAGAGCCCCGCCAGGCTGCAAAACCAGGGATAAACCACCGATAGTAATTAGCAAACCCCAGGAAGCTCCGCACATCACCAATGCTGCCAGGCCGACCCCAAGACCAGACCGCCTCAAGCTTCGCAGGGTCCCATCGAATGCCATCACTGGAGACGACGTGACCAAGGAAGACAGCACTCCTCTGAAAGAGCGTACATTTCGTGGGCTTCAGCTTCATGCCGGCATCTGCAACATGACAAAAAACATCACGGAGGTTACCAAGAGCTACATCAAAGGTTTTACCAAAAATGATGATATCGTCCAGATATACAAGACACTCCGTCCACAGTAAGCCTTGCAGCACACACTCCATCAACCTCTGAAAGGTCGCAAGAGCATTACAAAGGCCGAAGACCATAAGGGAAAGTAAAAGTGACCTCTCCTAGTCCCAAACGCAGTCTTCGCCGCATCCTCCGGATCCATCTCAACCTGCCAATAACCCGAGGTTAAGTCTAGAGTAGAAAACCAACTGGCACTGTCTAAGAAATCCAGCGTATCATCAATTCTCGGCAGTGAATAGGCATCCTTACGGGTAACATCATTAAGCCTTCGATAATCTATACAGAACCGCGTCGACCCATCCTTCTTGGTGACCAACACCACCGGGGACGCCCACGGACTGCTGCTGGGCCGGACAGTGCCGGACGCCAACATCTTATCCACCTCCACATTCATTATCTCCTGTCAAGCCAGGGGACACCTACGCGGAGCCTGCTTAATGGGATGATGAGCACCCGTATCAATCTTATGTTTGACTAACCCTGTATGCCCAAGCTGTTCACCCGGAGCCGTAAACAAACTCGAATATTCCAGTTAGGCAAACGGCGAGATTCTAAGATAGAATGCGGGTCACGAGCCTAGGCACCCGACTCGTGACGGGAACGAAGCCACAGCGCCAAGGAGGGTGTCTTACGTTTCCACATTGACGCGATTCCGTGCAAAACTCCGCGCGTAACGACGGTACGTTGTTGAACAACGACAATTTCGCTGTTTAGGTTACAGTAATGTCTCGGGCTCACTATACGCTAACTTGCGGGTGATTTCAAGTGAAGACAATCGGAAGATATAAGAACGAGAACGATTACGCGTATTATCCCGCACTGTTTCTGCACTGTTTTGAACTTCTACTTGGATTTCCACGCAGAAGTCTTTATTATCGTTTAGAGAGCATTTGAACTAAAAAATTAGATCCATTTGTTGACTTCAAGTTAAAAATAGAAGTTACGAGATCAGACAGAGTGGTCTACGTCAACGAAGACTTGCTGCGCATGCGTGGGCTCCACATGGCTAAACAAGCGATGACGTAATGACGGTAGAATCTTATCATTAATTGACAGGCATGGGAAAAGGCATGATGACCATATCGACGATTCTCATTACCGGACTCTGTTTCGATAAGAGACGATCACTGGCTACCGAGCTGATATCTGCATCCTCAGCACTTGGCAGTCTGATTGGATCATTGGACCCATACTGTGGGTGGGGATCGTAGAGATTCCCACCTGGCACGGAACGCTGATCGTTCTAGGCGCCGTATATCTCCAATCTGTGGCAGCGCGAGCCCTCTTCCGGCGCATACCGAAAGCAGCAAGGAAACTGCGCTCGACGAGCTGAGAGACAGGAAGCGTCGCCTGGTGATGCCGATCGATGTTGAGCTTCGGCGTCTTCTGCTTTCAGCATCTCGCCGATGGCATTCAGAACAGCGTCATGCTTACGTTATGCGTGTTGCACGGCAAGCAGCAGGGCCAAACTCTACGACCGATGGCGCTCTCGCTCTGGCTCAATTCACCAGGTGAATATATTATTGTTCCTACTAAAAGAGACGCCAGTATTAATTGATGTGAGGCTCTGAAAACAATAGTTCATATCCGTCTGGTTGCACCCGCTAGGCCTATATTGCACCAATCTATTCATGCCTTGCATCTTAGGATTAGTCTTCGTGTTTCTATAGGTGTTCTCATGGAACACATAGGAGACGTGAGCGTAGTCTTCGCCCTGGCCGGATTCACAGCCACGGCGAGCGCGACATTGCTAAATGGCTCCCTCTACCTCGACCACAGACGACCCCAAACGCGGCAGCAATCACAGATGAGACGCTTCAGAGTGAAACGCTTCGGTGAACACGATATTAGACGAACCCTGCTAACTGTAACACGTGCATCGTGCAAGCATATATACAATCATACAGATCTAACGAAGAGTCCCTTGATCAATAGGCAGCAATAATAAGCCGATGAACGGACAATTTCTGGCCTCTGATATAAACAGACACATGTATATACATCAATAAATAAATAAATAAATTTAATACGGTGCCACGTATTTCAAAAGCAACTAATACACATTCGCGTTTGTGAAATTCGAAATGCAGTATTTGACTCGCGAGAAATATATATAGGCCTACTTATCTCGGATTCACTCACAAAATCGCTGTTTGTAAAGCTGCAGCTACACTGAATGGAATATCTCCAGTAAAGACATGCGGTACATAATCCCTAATTAATAATAACCAGTTGAGACTAATACCTATATATATATATATATATATATTGGCTAGCTTAGTTAACAATTCGTAACATAGTTAAACAAAAACTTTGCTAGAACATAATAGGTTGTGGCAAATTTCGCACATACTCACATATTCTGTACTATATATATTCACAAGGCCTGTCGCCAACCAACAATTATCACATACCATC
Source organism: Priapulus caudatus (assembly GCF_000485595.1). Classification (NCBI taxonomy): domain Eukaryota; kingdom Metazoa; phylum Priapulida; class Priapulimorpha; order Priapulimorphida; family Priapulidae; genus Priapulus; species Priapulus caudatus. The sequence continues at coordinate 23,942 of NW_014577504.1, forward strand.
GATACACAATCACATCTTTAAAATGCTACATATTTACACCACGCTAATTGCGTAAAAACCCGCACCCTCGTTGCTGGGTCTTGTGGTTTCACTATCGCCTCTTCCTTGCTGATAAGAACATGAAAATGCCGTCAATCTTTACGAATACACTATATCGATTATATCAAGAGTAAGATAATATAGGATCCTATAGGATCCTATATTATCTTACTCCTGATTATATCATAGCCATAATGCCATAATGCTATAATGTCATTTAATTCAGGTTAGTTGGTGTTATTTCGCAGTTCGATGCGTTATTAAAGATCACGTGTTTCACGTACTTAGATTACTAGAGATACCGTGAGATAAGCAATACAGCAGATATTTTCGGAATAAAACCTGGTTATTTCAACTGCTTCGCTTTTGATGAGCACTGAAATGTTTTTTTTTTTTATATATACGGGGTTTGTTCTTCAAGGGAAACGTTGACAGCTTTGCCGTGACGTCACGGCCGTTTCGCTGCGTTAGTGCGCGCACTTGCCCTATCAATTTCCATTACCAAAATGCCATTCACAACACCTATCTTGTATTTAAACGAAATAGGTTTCAATTTGCTTAGCTATTTACATACATTACTACATTACAACCATTACATTATTCTGATCATTAGCAACATAATTATTGTAATAATATTCCGAATTATCATATATTGTGATAAAAATGGTGACATACCAGGAGTTTGAATTCACGATTGAAATTGGTTATTAACTAACCATTCACAAAGCACGCTCTCTCTCCCTCTCTCTCTCTCTCTCTCTCTCTCTCTCTCCCTCTCTCTCTCTCTTCTTCTCCTCCCCCCCCCTCTCTCTCTCTCGCTTTCGCCCTGTCTATTCAACTTCTCTCTCTCTATCGCTCCACATTTTCTATTATCAATTCTGAACATTTTTATGTCATTCCAAAAGCAGTGGGCTCACTGAAGTACATACAGTCAAACTAAATACGTACTATACATAAAGACCATGCAACTAACATATTTGACCGTTTCAACCAGCATAGCACAACATGCTCTCACACGGACACAGTGAGCCGGGAGAGCAAGCGGTGCTGTGCTGTGCAACCAATCATACGTCCCCTGCACGTATTCGCTCTCACACCATCGCGACAGATATATAAACCCCGCACGGGTCTTTGGTGCATCGTCGCAGCCCCAACCGTGTATACCATATATATATATATATATATATATATATACGAGGGTGATACGCTTCATACGTGCAGCGTGAATTCTCGGCGTGCTTTGCCGATAGATGGCGCTGCGCGGCTCGCATCAGTCGTTATCGGCGTGCCACGAGTTGGTCTTCTGGCTCACTTCGACGTTAGAGATGCTCGTATCGCTGCTCATGCGCGCCATCTCGATGCTGATGCTGCCTGCAGTCGACGACGTCACCGGCTCTCGGAAGTAGACAGTTTTCAGCGACTGCCCCGCCTCCTGCGGCTCTTCTCCGAAATAGACGGGCGTGTGCATCGCCTTCCGCGCCGTCACGTGGTCGTCGTGGTTGCAGGCATCCGTTCTAGCGGCGTCCGCAGAGGGTGCGTCGATTTCGGCGCGTCCCTCAGTGTCTTTTGCCGTTTCCGTTTCCGTTTCCGTTTCCTCTACGATTATCCGGCCGCTCGATTGCAGTTCGTTTTCGTCGATGTCGCGGTTGAAGTTGCCGCTGTCACGTGAGTCGGACTTGCTAGCCGCTGCCAGCGGGACGGCTTCGTCATCTGCAGAGTTCTCAACGCCGCTGCTCTGCGTCGACGCTGCTGCGACGGTGGCGGCGGCGGCGGAGGCGGAGCAGGAGGAGGAGGCGGAGACAAAGGCGATCGTAGTAGGTTCTGTGCCCGCGGCGTCCCGTGGTTCCCTGTTTAAAGTAATTAAGATGAACGTGAGGTCATCATCGATGCGGTATTCAGGTGCAATGATGCAGTGGTGGCGACAGGCGTCCCCGCGCACATGACTCGTACGACATTCTGCTGCAGAAGCGACGTCTCTGTAGCGACGTGCGTTCTTGTCAAGTGCGTACGCGATAGGATTTCTAGAGGGCGAAGAAGATTATCTGCATAATTATGGTGATGGGGTTAGCATTAGTGTTGTTCAACACATGTAACAGCCGCAATAAATTATGGGAACTTGGCACATAAATAAATAAATTCATAGATAAATAAAGAGATAGATAAATAAATAAATAATATTA